>NW_001914907.1:15591-80014 GCF_000208925.1 Entamoeba histolytica HM-1:IMSS | reverse complement strand
AAATAATAAATGAAATGAAATAATGAAGACAATGAAATGATAATGAAATAGAATAATCTAATATTGAACAAATCAAATAAAGAATATATTGAATATATCATTAATTTTACTTTATTATTTATTATTTCAATTATTAAATAATAAATTAATATTCAAGAATATTTAATTGATATTTTACAATTTCATTTTCATTTTATTTAATAAATGAAATAAAAAAAATAAATGAATGATTGAATAATGATTGAATATATGAAATAATAAAAAGAAAAGAAAGATAAATAATAAAGAAATATGATGTATTTAATATATAATATAATTTATTATCAAATATAATAATAATATCAAATGATGATTTATTTTTATTTCAAAATATTTTGCATCAATAAAATATGTTGCTAAATATTTTGCATCATTAATTTTTGCATCATTAAATTTTGCACTTTTTTTATTTGTTTCAATAAAATTTGCACCCTTTATTTTTTTCTTTCTTTTCTTCTTTTATCATCTCTTTTGTTTTATTACACTTTATCTTCTTTCGTTTTATATTCTCTCCTTTTCTACTTTTATTCTTTCTTCATCTTCTTCTACTTTTTACTTTCTTTTTATTCTTTTATATCCTTCTCTTCTTTTTTTTATTATTTGCTTTTTTCGTTGCTAATCAAAAAATGATAATAATAATTATTTTATGTTTGTTTATAATTTCTTTGTTTGTTATAATATTATTTCTCAATTACTTTATTTTTATTAAAGTGTTTAATGAAATTTATATTGAAGTGATTTAATATTATATTTAATAAAATCAAGAATAAAATAATTATTATGATAATAGTGTTGATATAATAATTTGATGATATTTTATATATTTTTGTTGTTAAGAAAAATATTCTCATTATTTCATTATTTTTTATTAATTTCTTGATTAAAGTAATGAAATTATTCTTTTATTACTATTTGTCCTATTTATAATCTCTATTAACATCACATTTATAATTAATTCTATTTATATATAAATTAGATTATATTTATTATCTTTCTATTTTTATAACATTAATCTAGTTTATTTTTTCAATATTTATTAATGAAGATATTATTATAAATTAGATATGTAAATAATATTTTGATTTGTTATATCAAATATTTAATTGTTCAAAATTATATTGTATTAATAAATTCTAAAGTTAAAATAAAAGATTAAATGACTTCAATTAGAAGAAGATTGTAATGATAAGAGCAATACCAATAAACATAATTGATGTACTATCACCTAAATTGTTGTTAGGTTTTTCATCATTGTTAGAATTATTATCTGTAATCATTGGACAAATAGTTTCAACATTATTATCACATTTATTACATGTATGTTTAGTTGTTTGATCAACAACTCCATCTTTACTATTTAGACAATCTGAATTACTTTTGAATGTGTATTTTGTAACAACACCTTTTTCAATAACATATTTGAATGTGTCAGCACATGTATCTAATTTAATGTTTGTAGAAATGACTGCATCAGAAACTTTCTTAATAGTACATTGTATATCCGATTCAATAAGAGTAACAGTAGCATTTTGAACTGGAACAGTTGTAAGAATAGAAGTAAGAATTTTAACTACAGAGCCAGCACTTTTACATTCAACATCATTGAAATTTTCAATAACATATTTATTTTCTGATGTCTTGACTACTTTTTTAGAAGAAGTTTCACCAGTCTTATGACAAGATCCAACAACGTAAGTCTTATATTCAATATCAGATGTTTTAGTATAAATTGTTTCAGTTGATTCAATTGGATTGAAAGTAAGTAGATATGTCTCACTACCAATAGTAAAATGTTTATCTGAAGTACTAGATAATTTAAGTTGTTTAAAATTATCACATGTATTTTCATTATATTCAAATTGTTGGAACAATGAACCAGCAATTAGATATTTCATATTTGATTCACACGTATCAAAGAAATAAGCTTTACCATTATTCTCTTCACATTTATTTGTATTACATAAAGCACCTGTAGCAATATTACCATTAGTATTAAGAACAGTAACAGAATCTTGTTTTTCGTCTTTAGTACATATAATTATTGAACTAGTACCTTTAGTACATGTATAAATTTTACCTGTATCAGGGGATGTCATTTCAACAATTTTTGCACCATCAGTTATTGTATATTGTGTGTTCACAGATTGTACTTTCTTAAATGAAGCTGTTGTACTAGTAGTATATGTCTTGTCTGTGATGTCAACTTTATTTTGAATAATACATGTCATTCCATTAAATTTATCAGTAATAATATCCTCAAGCTCACTATATTCATTGTCATTGGTACATTTATGTTGTGCAACACCAAATTGAGTATTGACAAAAATCTTGTTATTAACACAAACGTTAGCTGCAACATATTGTGTATATGTGATTTTATCAGAGTCTTTACTCTCTTCAACAGGGATGGTAATAACAATATTTGACGGTTTTTTAGTTGGCACAACAGTAATATCTGATACTTCATTTCCAGTACAATCATTATTGTTATAATACTTAATATGGTAAGTAATAGTAACAGGTTCTTCTCCTTTAATACTTTTTTTCCAATTATTTCTGAAATTCTTTCTATATGTAGATTCACTCTTACCATCGGTAGATCCACTCTTACCATCGGTAGATCCACTCTTAGTCTCACTTCCTCCATTCTTAGTCTCATCTTCTCCATTCTTTGGTTCAATTCCTCCATCAGTACTCGGTTTAACAGATTGGGTATAAACTTTCATATATTTATTACCATATTTAATACATTTAGCTGAGTTTTGGTTATCAGCAATATTTGAAACTTCTAAGAAATTTTGACACTTGGAAGCTTCAGTAACTTCATTATCCATGCAAAGAATTGTATGTGTATTTGATGTACTCTCTGAAAATACAAATGAAATAAGCAATAAGAAACAAATCATTGAATGAGAAAATAAGTTATCACAACGGTTTAAATAGCATTACCAAACACACTCTACATTTTCACAAATTGACTTTCTTTGTAAGTAGAGTGAGGTTGTGTGTCAAGTCATAAGTTTGTTTGATTTAATAAATAACTGAATTATGATGTTAATAGTAAAAAGATTTGTTAAAAAAAACTATATTATTTATAGTAAATTACTATAATTATATTATAAGTACTATTTTTATCATATTTTTTGTTTTGATAATTAGACTTATAATATTTGTTATTCATTTTGTTTTGGTTATTGTTTTTTAAGTTAGTATAAGAAGAATTAAACTCTATATCACAGGATTATCATGAAAACCATACAAAACAATTTCACAGAGAGAAACAAATTTAAAAGACGTAACTATGGACATAACCATTATAACCAATATCAATAAAATAATACTATAACCACTTTATTAACAATTATTATCATTTTATTAACAATAGAAACAATTACTTTATGCTAACTACCATAACTCAGTTAGACGTTTACTTAATATCAATATTAGAAGAAAAGTGAATGAATAAAATAAGAATATTGAAATACACAGAATAAAGTAGTTAGATAAATAAAAAATAAAAGAAATACAGAATAACACAATGATGAAATAATAAGATAATAATGAATCATTAATTGAAGATAATGAAATAAATAATGAAAATGAATAAAATAAAAACATATAATGAAGAAATAGAGAATAAAACAAGAGAATAAAATGAAATTAACATTAAATAAAAATGAAAATGGTAAAATCACAAGAAGAATATAAAATAAAGAAATATTCAATATATTGAAACATGAAAATAGACTAAAATAAAAGTAATTGCAAAAGTAATAACAATAAATAAATTATTCAACAACAAATTAGTAAGAATAATAAAAGAATAATGTATTGTAATTGCAAGTGAAATAGTTGTAAAAAATATAATGAATAATAACATAAAAGATATAATGAAATAATATGGAGATAAAGGAAGAGAATATAAAAACATAGAAGTACTTCATGAACAAGAATCTGAAGAGATTGAATGAAATAATCTAACTATGTCAAAGAGAATATAAAAATCAAGAAAGAAATTGTGATAGAAATCAATCATTCAATTTAATTTCTTTTTTTTAAATGAAGTATCTTAATAAGCACATATTCTAAATATAATTCTATTAGATAATAAATTATAATACATATGTTTACAGAATAAATCAATTTTTAATTCTATAAAAATAATTATCAATTAAAATAGTAATATTTCAAGAGAGGAAATTGATAATGTTGAATTTAATATATTAAGATTCAAAATAAATAAGAATCTTGCACTGAAAATACATATTATTCATATTATATAAAATTCATTAAATAAACGTGAATTTCATTTGTAAATGAGAATAGTATGAATGGTATTAATATTTTGAAATAAAAGAATGTAACATTAATAGTATTATATCATGTCCATACAAATAATAAACAAAACAATAAATAAAAAAAAAGATAAAAATATTGTATTTTTTAATAATGAATTATCATTTAATTTTCTCTGTAAATAATGAAATGTTTAATAAAGAAAATAACCAATTCAAAAACATAAATGTATTGAATTAAATAAGTAAAGATGATAACTGAAAATATTATTTTATATAAGGAAATAATTAACTAAAACTCTTCAAATGAAATATGAAAAGAATATTATCAAAGATATTTTAATAACTTCATCTATTTCTTTTTTAATGATAATTCATTATTATCAAAATATTTTTAATAAATGTGTCATATCAATTTAATTAAATATTAGATAAAGAAATATAATGATGTATTATAACGGTTATGCAAATCATTTAAATATGAATATTAAAAACAAGTTAATGTGTTAATATTTCTTGTGTTAATTTGTTTGGAATAAGAGTTAATCTCATTCAAAATTAATATTAAATCAATTAACTATATTATGAATTACTTCTATTATTCATTCTTCTAAATTAAATAAAGAATTAGATTAAATTTTAAGTTATTTTAAATAAGTGCTAATGAAATGAAATTGTTAAAGATATTTATTGAATTAGTAAATTATGAAGAGTAATATAAGAACGTAGAATTAAAATGATGAATATTTAGTTCATTCATTGGTTATAATAACACATAACTTAATATAACTGTATATTAAATCATTCATTATAACTAAAAAAAATTAACCACTATTCTAGTAAATGATACAATAATAATCATTGAAATAATTAATATGTTTCACACTTACATATGATTTATAATATATTACATTAAATTGATGTTTGTAATATTCCGTTATTATTTACTTAGTTCATATATTATAATGTTTCTTAATACATGAATAGTCTCAAATTTAATGAAAATAAAATGTGATAAATGTGTAGATTTAAATACTGACTAATAACTAGTATACTATTAGTAAATCAAATATAACCAATTCATTATGAAAGATAACTATTATTTATTTTTTAATATGATATTAAACCACTCATACAATGGATATTATTTTTAATGTTTTGAATGTATGTTATAAAAATATTAATGTTAAAGGTTAATGAAACGATAAATGGAATATAACACCAAAAACGAATATTCATAGTATCAATTAACATGTATAAATGTGAGGATATTAGACAGTGTAATAATAACACAAATTCAATCAACATTGTAAATAATGAACAAAAATTAATCAATTACCTCAAAACTCTTTTGGGAATAGTTGTGTTAGAACAAGTTATTAACACACAGAAAAAGTCATGGTTTTATTGAGTAAAATATATTGGAAAAGTTGCAAGACTTGTTATTTATTGGCATTTGATGAAATAGTTCCATACTATAGAAAATATTGCATTCCTTCCAGAGTTGAGAAACGAAAAAGAAGAATAACAGATAATTGAACATTTATTCAAAACATTTGGTAGTTTGTGTGTTTTTGAAGTTGAATCAACTGAAGATGAGACTCATCATCTATTAAGAAAATGGTATATTCAAAATGGTTTTTGGTTACAGACAAAAATTATAGACAACAATCATACTCATTAAAGGAACATTCAATCCCTTTATGAACTATGGCAACACACAGCTTTTCAAACAGGTTCTGTTAACCTTTATTTTTGTACTCAAACATAGGTATATGAGTCTTATTATTGTTTGAATAATTTCTAGTTTTATTTTGTTTATATTAATTTTTAAGTGATTTCTTAATGGAAGTATTCAATTGTTTTATAAAAGCTAATAAATGGTTGAACTCTTATGAAAAGACGTCTACAAAGCAGAGAGTTCTAATGCATGTTGTTTAGCAGATTCTTTCATATTTTTTCTCATTTCCTTTTCAAGCTTTTTTTGTCGTGCTTTTGCTTTGTTACACAATATATCAGTAAAGCAATCAACAAATCTACATGTCATTGTACAAACCATACAAACACTTACAACAACTAACACAGAAAAGATGATGAAAATAAGCAATGATTTTGTAGGCATTAATAAATCAAGAAATGAATCAAATGTAAATGTCCCACGTTTTAATGTCCCTATCATACATTCTTTAGTTTCTATATTACAGTCATACTGACATTTCTTACAAATACATTCTTCTTTTGATTGAATTATGGAATATTCTGCTTTTAATGTTATTGGTGATTCTATGTATATTTCATGAGTTGTTTTATATACTTTAATCTCTTCATATAACCGTTCTGTATGGAAAATTTGTATTGTTTCATTATCTTGTAATTGAATAGGATATAAGTGCTTTCCTTTATTAATGACAAATTGATGTATTTCCATTGCATTGCAAACAATAAATAAAAGACTAACACTAATAAACCAAGTCATTATACTTGTTATTCAGATGATTCTTAAAACAAAACTCGTGTCAAATTCTCTTTACTATTTCATAGTATTTATTTCTTCTATTAAACTATACTTCAATAAAACAAAAATTGAACATTAAATAATTTTTTGTTGTTTAAATTAGAATGAAAAAAAAATTTTAAACGTTTTATTTATATGATATGTTTGGTAGTTATAATTTTCTTGCTATCATTTACTATTGAATTCCTTCTTATTAAATTACCAATCATTTTATTTCATTTAGCATAAGTATGTTAATTATTCTTTCTTATTTCTTTTTATCTTATTTCTGAATAATTATCATATAAATCTTTGAACCAAGACTTAAATTTATTCTCTCTTGAAACTCTTCTTATACCCTTAGAATCTGATCTTTCATTTAGTATAAATTTTCTTAAGATTTTAATGTTGAAGTATTTACTAAGTACTTTAATAACATTTTATCATAAAAAAGATTCTTTCCAAATGGTTATTGTTTTCTTCCATTCTTCATTTTGATTCTTACCTATTTTCTTATTTTAGATAGAACCTCAAAAGTCTTATTTACTCTGTAAGTTTTGCCATATATTTAGACATTCTTTTCATTTGTTTTAGTATATACCAAACTAGCTTTCTCTTTATTATGTTTTGTTTCACCAAGAATATTTTAATACAAAGTTTTAATAAACCACTTCTGTTCAATGAACATGATTAAAACAAAAACACTTTTAACTTAATAGAATCTTAAAAAGTAGTTGTACAGTCATAAAACGTATTGCCAACACCTTATCCTTTTAATTAATCATTTTACATTTATTTGAATCTCATTTGATTATCTCAATATCAGTACTTATTTCTTCTATAATTTTTACTAACTGTTTTAAGTATAATATAAACAAAATGAAGATGAAAATCTTATTTAGATAATACCAAACATATTTAACCAGACAACTATTTAAAACAAACAATCAAATTAAAGAGCAGAATCCATTCTAGATGCAATAGTACGAAGATTATTGTATACTTTTCCTGGTGGAGCTCCAAGAATAAGGTCTTGGATTGCGTCACGAGCAATCTTGATATTGGCATAACTTCCCATAATATGAATCTTTCTACAATTAATAAATACCAATATTAATAATGACAATAAAATATTCTTTAAAATGAACTATAAAACAAACTTATATTGCATTACAATACGAGTATGTGTAGTGTTTTCAATTGAAAATTTAGTTTTACCATCTTTACCAGCAATACGTCCAATAGCACGATTTAAATGGTCTCCATGTAATTTTTTAACATCTTCAATTTCAAATGAATCAACAAATATATCATCCATTCTAAGTAAAGCAATGGCATCTTTAACTTCAAACCCCTTTCCAATGGCGTTAATAAAATCAGATGCTTTTTGAAGAGAATCTAATTGACTTTTATCATTTGTTTTTAGTTGAATAAGTTTCTTTGATGGATTCATTCGAATATTCAATTTTAATTGTGAAACAATCGGTTGATATATTCCTATCCAATTTTCTTTAACATAATTAAATCGTTGTCCTGGAACATGAATTTCTCTAAGTTCTTCTTCATTATGAATTTGTTGTTGTTTAATTTCTTGGAATTCTGGTTTAGCTGCCATCTTTTGAATGGTGAAAGTTTTAGGTTTTTTTTTGAAGGGTTTTTTATAACAAAAATTTTATTTCTTTTTTTTGATATTCCTTTTCTTTTATTATCTTCATTGCTGTGTTTTATTTCATCTTCTTGTTTGTGTTGACTATACCCTTATCAAACACACTAATTTCTTCAGAACTTCTTTCTTTGAATAAAAATTATAGATTAATAGTGTTTAACCACCACACCAACAATTATCATTTGAGAAATTAGAAAAAATGATTGGTTTAATGTATAAACCCTATAACAAAGTACTTTGTATTTCATTCTAATTTCTTATGGCTGATACTCTTGACAAGTACCTCTCACACATACAAACCCTTGAAGAGAGACTTGCTGTTGTACGACAATACATTTATCTTTTTGAATCACCTGAACAAAACAAAATAGAAAAAACACCAAAACAACCAGAAGACTCAATCCCAACATCAGACTATCCAGATGAATTAAATGACAATCTTGAAGAAGTACTAACTGCATTACTTCCAACTGTTGACCAACCTACAACAAAGCCATATATACCTGAACATTTATTATTACTTCTTTCTACTTCTGAAGCATGTCAAGTTCCTTTAATTCAACAAAAATGGCATGAAAAATTAATTCCTCTCTTAGATTCTCCATCATCTGAGTTAATAGAGTCTGTGTCATATCTTCTTCTTCATGGATTAATGTGTCCATTATTAGCACCTCGTATATCAAAGAAACTTTGTTCTTTACTTACATCAACTCCATCAGAAACAATGAGCCAAATGGTTCCAAGTAAAAGACTATCATTATTATCTTCTGTAGGAACATTGGCTCATCGTAATTTACTTGAAAAGAATGGGGTTGATTGTAATCAAGTTTTAGAAAGTCTTCTTAATGAACCAATTCAAAATGATGTACCATCATTACATGCAACAATACGGTGTATTGCTGGATTAATTAAATCAGTGAATAATGTTGAAACAATAAAGAAAGTATGTCATCTTGCTATAGAAAAATTAAACAAAGAATGTGATATTAGAACTGAAGTTCATCTACATGCTATTATTGCTAATTGTGCTCATTACGAAGAAATTGCAAAAGAATTACTTACCACAAATATTTATTTTGGAATTATTCAAAATTATATTAAGAATAAACCTTCAAAATATGGTAGTGTAGATGTTCGATATTTTGCTATTCAAACACTTATTTCATGTCTAAGTGTTGTCAAAGAACTTCATGAAGAAAGTGTTATTATGTGTGACTCAGTTCTTCTAGCTCTACCAACACAACCATTATTGGCTCATCTTGGAGCAGATAATGCAGGAGGACAACACCCACAAATGTTAGGTGTTCTTGGATTAAAGGCTATGGCATTAATATTGATTCGATTAATAACATCAAACACACAGTCTAATCTTGTTTATCAACACATCAAGAGATTGTCTGTTCAAAATGTGATTGCTACTATTGGTAGATGTACAATTATTGATATTGAAGAAGATGATGAACCACCAAAAGTTAAAAGTGAAATTAAAAATGATAGAGACACAGCATTGTATTGGGGACTTGTTGTATTACAAAAGATGTTTTCATATGAAGTGATAATGAAAAAGAAAGGTATTGAAGAATCAATGAACCAATGTGAGTCTGGACTTTCTTATCTTGTTAAAGCAGTAAAAGCATATTGTGACAAAACACCTGATATTGCATCAATTTTTGTAGATGTAATTAAGAATGTTAAATTTGATATTCTTAAAGCAGAAGATAATAAAAGTCATTTTGTTCATCGTTTTGTACAATTGATGAGAGACTACATTGACTCTTGTTATGAACATACAGCTGCAAAAGCATTGTTTGGATTATGCGAATTGCATTTAATTAATATAAATGAAATAGATACACTTGGAAATATAGTTATTGAATTTATGAAAAGAATGAATGAATTGACACCAGAAAATGTTGAGTCATTATACTCTCTTATTCATATCATTTCTGAAGTTGACTCTTCAAATGAACTTGTTCATTCTATTGTTTCACTTGCAAATGAACAAGTGATTCCATGGATCATTTCTCATCAAGAAATATTGATTCAAGACGAAAGTAATTTGGAAAAATATGATTTTCTTATTCTTGTTCTTCTTGTCTTATTCTGCAAAGTACCTAAAACACCTTCAATTGAGAAATCAGTAAAAGAAATTTTAAATGTTTATGGAAATGATGCAGGTGAAATTACTGACTATTGCAACAAATTATTAAATTAATAGTTTTTTTTAAATTCAGGTTGAATCAATATTCATTCTAATAAGTGTATTTTTTAATTAAAAATTGTTAGAGTTTAGGTGTATTAGTCTAACTATGGTTGAAAATATTAACATAACTTTTATATCCTAGTTTGAAGTGTCTTTTTTTATTTATAATAAACATTAGATACAAAGATATCAAATTAAAGTTTATTGTCTTAAGTTATGTTCTTGAAATAATTTAATTAATAAAGATAGATTTGACTGTATTTACTTTTTAATTGATATTTTTATTAATTCATTTACAGTATATTTCTTTTTCATAACTTTTATATAATATATATTAGTGTTATATTTAAAAAAAAACATAAATAAATGAACGCTAATCTTATTCAATTCTTTTAATTTCTTTTTCATATACTATTCCTTTATTATGTTGTTAAAATAACCTTCTTTAATCAATTGACTGTATTTATATAAATTATTATTGACATTATTGACATTTTATTTGTTGAAATTTTAGTTATATTGTAATTCTTATTATAATGAAATTCAAAAATACTGCTTTATGAAAAAAATATTAATAAATTTTATAGTATTAATGAAAATTAAAGCATATCCTTTGTTTTTTAAAAAAAAATAAAAATCAATTTCAACAACCTGAAAGATAAAAAAAACAAGGAGATTTCAGTTTGAATGAATTTGGATTAAAGATTCCAAGAATCATCATTAGTTTCGTCAAGTGAAAAATGAGTTAATTCGGTTGCATGACAACTACATAACAAACATTCATTAGCTAATACGTTAATGTCATTATCTTTTTCATACTCAGTAAGAACTTTTACAGCAAATGAAGTTTTGTGTAAGTTTAATTCATTGATAATACAGTCACGATGATATTTATGACCACAACAAAACATAATAAGTTGAGAATCTATCTCATTTAATTTTTTTCTACACATACTACATACATCCTCATCAGAATAAACAACATATTGGAATGATGGTTCAGCAAATGACAATTCTTTCTGAGCAAGTTTCTGAGACATTTCAGCAACTTGTGAATTTGAAAGAAAAACCATACTTAATAAATCATCTCCTTTTGTTTTATATTCTTTAAATTTAGCATCAATCATTTCCATCATATCTTTTAATTTCCATTGTCTAAAACTTGGAAGAATTAATGGTAAAGATGCTAATACTGATTGAATCGATATTTTATGATTTTTAATAACATCTAAAACATATTTTTCTCCAACACCAGTATCACATGCATCAACAAACCATTTTAATGCTTGAACAACTAAAGTTTCTCTATTTTGTTCATTTGGTTCTTTTCCTACTAATTCAAACATTTTATCAATTTCATCTTGAAGTTGAGATAATTGTTTATCACTTTGTTTAATCATTAATCCTTTCATTTCAATTGCTTCTGCATAATTTCCATTATTTTCATAAATACATGACAATGAACGATACATTCTTCTTCTTTTTAATTCTCTAATAATATAAATACTTGTAACAGGAACATTAATTCTTGAAAATAATAAACTATTCATATTTTTATCTAATTCAGCAGATGTTCCTGGCTCTTCTTTAAGGTATTTCCAAAACAAAATTTCTAATAATTCACTGACATCCATTCCATCATGCGTTCTTTGATTAATTAAGTTTCTAATAAATGGTTGAAGAATACTAAATTCAATTTCTTCTCCAACTAAACTTAAAACAGTATATAAAGATTCTTCACCAAAAATATCTCTTGTTTTTAAATATTCATTAAATAATAATGGTTCTTCCCTAAATAATACTCCAAAATATTTTTTAGTTAATTGAATACATTCTTCTCGTTCTTCAGCTTCTTCAGATGAATACATTTTAATTAATACTTCAATACCTTCTGAATATTCACAATTCTCTATATAATAATTAAGTAATCCAACCATATCATTATTCGTTTCACAATACCAAATAAATAATTCTCTATCACCACAATTTCTTATTAAATAACGAATAATTTCTTTATCGATAATTGTTTTAGCATAAAATCGTTTTTTAATGAGATAAGTTAATTTTTTCTTTAATAACTCTCTTTGATCTTGAATTCTGACATTATTTAATATTAATATCACACACCATGTATATAATAATGAAACTCGTAATCGAGATTTGATATTTGTTGAATCATTAATAACTTTATCTAATGCTCTTAATAATACAAATATTAACGTTTCATCATTCATCATATTTTGAATAAGTTGAACATCAAAAAATTCTTCGTAATCCGGTTTAACAGCATGTATCTTATATAATGAATATTCAGTACATACCCAAATATACCTTTCAACTGGATTATTCTTTTCTAATGTCATACAAATTGCCTTTCCTTCAATTAATTTAGTACAACTCGTATTATAATCATAATCAAAGCAAACTAATGAGTCTGGATATAATTGATAAACTTGATTAGGTGTTTCAATAACAAAATCTGAATCAACATAATCATTTGAAACTCCTCTTTCATTAAATTTATCCACATCTTTATCATTACTAAAAAATGCATAACGTCCACGGAATAATGACCTTCTAGTTCTTCCATCTTTTAATTTGTATTGTCCAGTTAAATAACTTACTCGATAATTCATTGCATCTTCTGTCATTCCTTCATACTGAACAATCATCATCCCTTTACTTCCTTCAACAATTTCATAAGGTGGTTTATTTGATACTTCACTTATATAAACAAATTTATTAGAACCTTTTGTTTCAATAATAATTTGAAACACAATATTATTAGTACATGCTAAAATAACTGTACAAATTGAACCAATAATCCAAAAAATGTCTGTAATTTCTCCTTCATTTTTAAAATTAGTGATATCTTTAACCAATTCAGTTTTTGCCTTTATATGTTTACCACTTTGAGATAAAGATCGTTCATTAATTTCGTCTTTAACAAAAGGAAGTGGATAAACAGAAACTGAAGTAGTTTGAATTGGGTTTTTCTTGATGTGAACAGTTAATGAAAATATACATCCAGTATTTGTTCCAACAAACAAATTAAGCTCAGTATTCATTGATGCTTTTTGTTCAAATCGAATAGTAGAAATTTTAATTTCTTTATTTCCAGAGGCTTTAATAACTTCTTCTGGATAAGAGACATTAAAAAATACTGGAGATAATTTAATACGTTCACAATATGACATTTTATTTCCAGAATATAATAAAATAATATGAACTCCTGTTGGATCAATAACTCCCATTTGAATAGTCTCTTTATATAAATTAGGAATCATATGAAAATCATTATCTCTAAACAAAAAACAATTATGTGAATCAATCATTAAACATGCATTGTTTTCAGCAAAAATTGCTCGTGGTTTTATTCCTCTTGAAGAAAAATCGTATTGTTCTGCTTTAATCCAATTTGGTCTGAATAATTCTTCTTTCTCATCATATTCTTTTTCATTTGAAACATTTGATAATGATTTCTTTTTTTCAATTTCATCATCAATAAATTCACTGTCTTCAGAACCACAAATTTTCTTAAATTGATTAGTGACAATAAAGTCATCATCATTAATAAGAGGTTGCATAATTGGCTCAACTTCATTTTCAAGTTTACTTTCTGAAGAAACACCAGCTTGTTTTAATTTTTTTAGAACGTATGTTGGTCTTCTACTTTTTTGTGACAATTTATCTACAGCAATTCTATTCCACTCTCTTCCTCCAACAGAAGCAGTTTCATTCCTTCCACTTTCGGAAACAGTTTCTGATTCACTTCCAGATATTTCTGTCATAGTGATTGGTCGGCTATTGTTTTTTGTAAAGAAAGGAGAAGATGGTTGAGAATTCAAACTTCGACGATCACGTCTACTCATAAACCCTTGTCTTTGTTGTTGTTTAATTTCACTTCCTGACATTTGAGAATCACTAGATCCAGAGTTATCATCTGATGAAGAAATAACAGGTTGATTTCTTGACATTAGTTTTATAATTCAGTTTTTTGAGATTTCTTTTTTTCTGTCAAAAGAATTTCTTTCCTTCATTTTTTTTATATTTTTTATAAAGAAATTATTAATAATTTTTTTTTTCTATAAAACTTTTTAATTTCTCTTTATTTCTTATCACTTCTAAAAATCCAATCTAAAAAACAATATGACAGATACTCAAATAGAACAACCAAAATCCACTGAACAAATACCTCCTCCTTCTTTGGAAAGTAATCAAACTCAACAACAACCACAACCAACTAAACCAGCTATTGGATCAGATGGAAAAGCTATTCTTCGATTTAAAGGAATAAATATTCCAGGAGGAAAGGCACTCCCAAAAGGATATAAAATGTCAAAAGATAAAACAGTCGAACACATTCTTTTATTTATAAACAAACAATTAAGAGATACAACTACTACTTATGTTTGTTTTTCTACTATATATAATATGGTTCAAATTAATTAATAATAAAATAGAGGTTATACTTTAACAACTGTTTATTAAATCCTGATGATACCATTGCTGATTTAATAAGAGAGTTTCAGGTTCAAAAACCAGAGATTGAACTAACCTTTTCACCTATTGATAATGTCTTTGGTTAATTTACATTGGTCTTTGTTTAAAAGACTCTATCGGTTTTATAGAGAATGTATTAAAAAATTATATAACTAACTTTATTGGTTTTACCACTTAATCCAAAAACGATCAATTAGCACTCAATATTAGCTGGGTCAATTTTAAATTGTTCAGCAAGTATATCAGCTATTTCATGGACAAAGTCTCCTTGAACATTAATACAATCAACACCAACTGTTTTATCGATATTAGCACCAACTGAAAATTTTTTTGAAACGAATTTAGAAACGTCTTGTTGTTTTAAACCAAATTGTAAAACCCCAACAATTTTTGTCACAGACTGTTTTTTATTTCGTTTGACATTCATAATTTTTATAACTTTCTTTTGTTCTTTTCCCTTTTTAACGTCTTTTTTAGTTGTTTCTTTTGACTCTGTTGGTTGTTGTTCATCTTTGCTTTCTCCTTTTTTTTCTTCATTAGATTGTTCTTCTGTTTTTGATTCTGTTGTTTGAGCTTTAGTACATTTAGCAGCATTTGGACCATATGGACATAAGTCTTTTGGTAAGTGACAGAGAGGACATAAGTCAATTTCAACTTTTGTGTAATACTTTTTTTCCTCTGACATTCTTTTTATATTAATTTACTTTACAAGTTCATCTTTTTTCCTATAGGGTTTTACTATTTTTTACTATATTTTTACTATTTACATATTCTTTTTATTCACCTTGCTAAAACTAATGACTAAAGTTATTAGTATTAAACTTTATCACTTTAATAAAGATAATCTCATTCATTAACAATTAACTTTAACACTTTCTGTTTCCTTCTCTTTTATGATCCTTATAAAAATATAATTCATTGTGTTATGTCAAACATAGAAAACATTTCATTATGTTCTCTAAAAGAAAGATGTATTATACAACTTAGTTATAGAATATAAAGCATTATATCCTTAAAAGTAAAGATAAAAAAAGAAGTGATTGTTTTTCATTTGAATATTAACAATTTTTGAAGTTTTAATAGAACGAAAAAAGTTATTATGTTTATCTATTCAAGAAAAAATAAAATTGATATTTAGTACTGTTGTGATTTAACAATTACTTTACTTTTTATAGTATAGAAAATTAAAGAATTTAAGACTTTGTTTTTCTATAACACTTACCAACTCTAGTTTAATATTTTATTATATTTTACATTATACTGTTTTATCAAGGTATCAATTAACAATAATCTTCTTTAATTTTTATATCATCAAAACGTAATTTAGTTGACCTGTAACATACCAAATAAATTATTTCTTAAAGAAAATACTTATAATTAACTCATAGTCATTATTTCTAAGAACGTAGTAAATAAGATAATGTATAACAATATGCATAAAACTAAAAACTAACATCTTTGGACCTACACTCTCTTTTCAAGTGAAAAGTATTTCTTTCAGTTAATTTGTTTAATATAATACTTTATGAAAGAAAGAGATTTTTTTGAAGATGATATTAATAAATATTATTAAATTTCTTATTGAAGAATAACAAAAAATAATTTATAAAACTAAATTTCTTATAAGAAAATAGTTAAACTTAAAAATCATAATATTCGAAGAGTCAAATGAAAAGATGTTTTACTTTTTTAGTCTTTATGATAATGATTATTCAATCTTTTTCTTTTCCACTGAATAATCCAATCATTAAGAAGGGACTAGGATTGATTGGAGTTAAAATATTTAATCCATCATCATTAGGTGGTGTTGGTGGGTTAATGGGAAAAAAAGGAGGAATGGCAAATTTTGGAATGGAACAACCAATGGCAAGAGTTGGAGCAGAAGGTTCTGTTCTTCCAAAAGAGGTAATTTTAAAAGCGATTGAAGAAACACAACGAATTTTTACATTAGCACTTGATATATGTTTTTATGGACCTTATGGTATTCCAGTTAAAACTCCAATTATAGCTCCAGTTGTTTCGTTATTTAATTTTCCACTTCCTGTAATGACTGTTTATAGACAAATAGAGCTTTTTAGAAAAAAATATACTGCGGAAGAATATATACAAATAGCTGGTATGGCAACTCAAGGATATATTGTTTCAAGGAATCTTAATTTAAGACATAGAGTTGATTTAGGAACATGGAAAGATACAAATCCTGGATTTTCATTTTAATGATATTGTAATTCATTTTTCTTTAATATCTTATTATTTTCTTTTATTTTCTTTAAATTAAAAGATACAAAACTAAATCATTTATTTCCAAACACCATCACACATTGTTTGGCATTTTAAACACATACCATTTTTGAAGTTTTGTGTAAAGGTTGTTGTGAACACTTTTCTTTGCATTAATTTAGTTCCACATTTCTTACAATATGTTGCCTCTCTTTCTGGGTCAATAACATTACCACAATAAATATATTTTAATCCAACTCTTTGTCCAATAGTATATGCTCTTCTTAATGTGCTAACAGGTGTTTTTGGTGTTGTATCCATCAAATAATCAGGATGGAATGCAGAAATATGCCATGGAATACATGGATCAACACTATAAATGAATTGTGCAATATTATTTAATTCTTCATCACTATCGTTTTGTCCAGGAATAATAAGTGTTGTGATTTCAATCCATATTCCAAGTTGATGACAACGTTTAATCGTTTCTAATACTGGCTGGAGATGACCACCTGTAATACTATGATAAAATTCTTCAGTAAATCCTTTCAAATCAATGTTCATTCCATCAATAATTCCTTTCATAGCCTCAACACACTCTTTACTTTCATAACCATTAGTAACAAAAACATTTTTCATTCCTTCTTGATGAGCAAGTTTACCACATTCTAATGCAAATTCAGTAAATACTGTTGGTTCATTGTATGTATAAGCTATTACAGGACAATTTTTTCTTTTTGCTTCTGAAATGACTTTTTGAGCACTCATAGAATATCCTAATCGTCCAATCTTTCCAATATAATCACCACCTGCTTCTTTTATTTGAAGAGCACATTGGCTAATGTCCCAATTTTGACAAAATTGACAAGTAAAGTTACACCCAACAGTAGCAATTGAGTATGTCATAGTCTGTGGAAGAAAATGAAACATTGGTTTTTTTTCTATTGGAGATGGTCCTGGTCCAATTACTTTACCATAAACAATCAATTCTAAATTTCCATTTGTATTCTTTCTCACTCCACATGTTCCTGTCTCTCCTTCTTTAATCACACAATACCTATTACATGCAACACATTGAATATTTCCATCTTGAAGTTTTCTAAACAGCATTTGGTGTTGTTGATCAACAGACATTTTTTATGACTTTTAAGATACTATTAGATCGTTTTGATCTTATTATTAAATGATGAGTGATGTATGAAAAATGTGAAAGGTTATAATTTTAAAATAAATGTTTTTACTGTGCCTAGTTCAATTGCATAAAGTAAAACACCTTCCAGAGAATAAAAACAATAATTTAAAAATTGGTTTGTGAGAAAGTTAAAGATTTAATTCATTTGTTTACTTTCATTTTGTTTAATTTTTTCTTTTCTAAAGAAGAAAAATCATCTTTTCAAATGTCAAATCTCTATAATAATAATATTCTTAAAAAGATTGTTTAAATATTTATTTTCGTTATTAATACCATTATTCATTTCTAATATTAGAAAAAAACTACGAAATAACAAAAATATTCTTATAATTAAAAAATAAAACAAAAAAAGACAACACATCAATAATAGATGACACGTAAGAAATAATCAATTTAAATGATTGTAACTTAAAAAGAATAAAAATAATTAATATTTTATAATGGCACAAATTGAAATTACTTCTCATTTTATGGTTCCTCCAAGAATTATTTATCAATGTTTAAATGATCCAGAACGATTAACTGCATTGATGCAATCACCAGTTCAATATAAAGCAGAAATTGGTTCTAAATTTGTTTTATTTGGAGGAGCAGTTTCAGGTGAAATTATAGACTTAAAGGTAAATGAAAAGATTGTATATAAATGGAGGTTTAATTCATGGCCAGAAGGAAAATACTCACATGTTGAAATTACACTTACAGAAGGTGAAGATGGAGATGATGAAACAGATTTAACATTAGTTCAAAGTGATATTGAACAAAAAGATATTATGAGAACAGAAAATGGATGGAAAATGATATATTTTGAAAGAATGAAGAAAATGTTTGGATATTAAGAAATAAAAAACATTAATTAATTTTAAATATAACATTTTAATAATTCTTTTTTAATTTAAATTAAAAAAAACTTAAAAAAAATTGGATATTAACAACAACCAGCTTGTTCTTGTGTAGAAGGAGTTGTTGGTTTTGTAACATTAACACGTTCAGTAGATTTAGTAGATGTTTGTTGTTTTTGATTTTCAATAACTTCTTTAATTAAACAAGTAAATGTTTCTTGAATATTTTCACCTTTAGCAGCAGATGTTTCAATAAAAGGAATTCCAATTTTATCAGCAAGACTTTGACCCATTTCAGTTGAAACAGTTCTATGTTGTTCTAAATCAGTTTTATTACCAACAAGAATTCTACCTATTACTTGTTCCCCAAATTCTTGTACATTTTTAACCCAATAATTAATAGCATCAAATGTAGATTTATTTGTTACATCATAGATTAAAACAGCACCTTGAACACCACGATAATAACTAGTAATAATAGTTCTAAATTTTTCTTGTCCAGCTAAATAAAAGTTAGTTTATATTTATTTACAAGATAAAATCTTATCTCATCTCATCTTCTTTTTCTACTTATAAAACCGAATTACTGTCTTGAAAATCATTTTTGTTTTTTATCTTTTAAAGTATTTAAAACAAACCAGTATCCCATATTTGAACTTTATATGTCGTTCCATCTACTTCATATCTTTTTGTTAAAAAATCAATTCCAACAGTTGATACGACTGAATTTGAAAATTGATTATTTGCAAACATTTGAATAAGTGATGTTTTTCCAACTGAAGAGTCTCCAACAACGATTAATTTTAAAGGAGTTAAACGGTTAGTATTTCTTACATGTTGTGCCATTTCGTTAAGAACAGAACTTAAAATTAATTTAATTTTTTTTTTCAAATAAAAAAAAACTAAAAATAAAAATCTTAAAAAAAAACTAAAAATAATAATAAAAAAAAAGAAAACTTTGAACTTCATCTGAATAAAACATTACAATTATGAACACTAATGATGTAGTTGCCCAACCAAAACCATTTAGAGCAGTTCCAGTTCAACCAAAACCAGTGTTTGTTTAAATTTAATATAAAAAACAAAAGAATAATAATTAACATTTATAGCAAAATAGATGTACCAATAACACAATCTGTAGAACAGTCAAGCGAATCAAATTCAATGTCAAGTTTCACAGATGAAGAAATAAAAAATTTGTTATTATTTAAAGAAAATTCAAATGGGTCTACTCCATCTGATGGAAGAGAATTATATACTCCACCAAATCGTTGTGAAAATCCAGATATTTCTGAATCAGTATTTGATCAATCCTCTTCAATAGCAATAAATAGTCCTATTCAAGAATTTACTGGTTGTGGATTAACTGATTTATCACCACCTCAATATTCACAACTTGCTCGTAGTTTTGCTGGATGGTAATTTTAAAACTGAATTGTGACTGTTTCATTTCATTTTGGTTATTTTTGTTTTGACAGTCAAAATTATTAAAGATCTTTAGTTTAGTAAAAAATAAAAAAGGTTAAATTGTTAATATTTATTCTTCATCTTGTCTTTATTGAATATTCAGAAGTATTTATTTCTTTGTTTTCATTTATGTTTTACTTCTACTTAGTATTTATTTTATATTATGTGAGAATTAGTTAATTCTTCTTCTATTATATTATCACAATTATTTGAATAAAACATTAAGTCTTTTATGTTTTTGGTTATTGTTATTTGTCAAGTATTGTTTGTGATGTCTAATTGTAATTTCAGTGATTTTAATCTTCTTACTGACTCTTTATGTATTAATTAATTTATTGATAATATTACAGGTATTATTTCTACATATATTAATTCTCTATTATTTCTTATTTTCTCTTGTAATTCTTTGTATTTATTTATTTTATGAATATAATTTAACTCTAAAATCATACCTTGACATATAGCAACATCTATAATATATCCTTTCTTTTCTGTAATATTTTGATAATATAATATCTGGTCTTCTAGCATTGAAAGAATTGTCATTAACCAATAAATCTTTATTGTAAATTATGATCATTTTATCATTATTAATACATTTATGATGATTATTAAAGTCAATAGCATCAAATTCATTAAAATGGGTAATTAATAAATGTTTAATATTTATTTACAAACATAATCATGTTTTGATATTTGATTCTTTTTTTGTGTTTTATTATGATAATACAATTTGTTTCTATTGAATTATTGATAAAATACACATGGCAATGAAAATGAATGAATTGATTGTTATGATGATAATGGTTAATGTATATCTGACCATACAGATAATACCTATTTGCATTCATTCCTTTATTATTTATATTTGTTTATTGATTGATATGAATTATTATTTCTTTTGTTATTTATTTTTTTAAATCTATTTTCTATGAAGTTACTTGTTTATGTGAAAATTTTTTCTTTATGTAAATTAATAAAATTTTAAAAAGAAATTTGTTTATTGTTGTTTTACTTTGAGCAATATAAAGCCTTTATTACTTTTGAATTTTCAATTATTTCGAGTTCACTATAATTTTGATGTTGTGGCATTGATACACATTGTTTTTCTAAAGAGACATTTGAAGGATTTATTACTTTGGCTTTAGTTAATAATTTACCATCACCCCCAATAGAAAATGTAACTTCAACCTCAACAAAACCTGCAACCATTGTTGGTAATGGTGATATTGAAAGACTTGTTAAGAAATTTGTGTCTTCATAAAGTTTTAATGATAACTCTTTTTGATAGTCAGTTGTTGTAACAAATACTCTTTTTGTTTCATATGGGATTGGTGTTCCAGCTTTAATAATTGGTTCAATAATTTTCTTGTTACTACCAACATCCATTAATTCAATTCCAATAGTTTTAGATGCAATTTCTCCTTCTAATATATTTGAAATATCTTCCCCAATTGATTGTGCACAAAGTGCACACCCCTTACATACCAATAAATCAAAATCAACATTTGTTTGATCTACTTTATCCTTCCCAAAGAAATCAACAAGCATTGCCTTAATTGCTGGGCATTTACATGAACCTCCTACCATTAGTACGTGGTCAATTGCACTTTTATTATACCTACTTTTTTGAAGAGCTTTTATCATTAAATCTTTACATCTATTAAAGATGTCTTGATTTAGTTCTAAGAATTTACTATATGTTAGTTCAAATGGTTCTTCTAAAGCTTCAATACCTATTTCTATTATACATTCAGCTTGAGCTACTTCTCTTTTATTAACATAGTTATTTGACAATTTAATTTTCAATTCTTCTGCATAATTCTTTATTTTACTTTTTTTAGTTTCAATTGCAGTAATTACTTCTTCTTCATCAACCCCTAACTCATCTGCTCTCTTTTTTATTTCTTCAATTAAATACTTTTGAATGTTAAAGTCAATATCATTTCCTCCAAGAAATGGATCTCCTATTGTTGTTTTTATTTGCATTACTCCTTCTACAAATTTAATAACAGAAATATCTAATGTTCCTCCTCCAAAGTCAAAAACATATAATACACCATCTTTCTTTTCATATGCCATTGCAGCAGCTGTAGGTTCATTTACCATTCTTATTGGTTCAATCCCTGCCATTTTTATGGCTTGTTCAGTTGCTTTTCTTTCTTCATCTCCAAATGCTGCTGGAACTCCTACAACTGCTTTGATTGTAACATTAGGATGTACTTTTAATATAATATCTTTTATTTTTAATAAAATTAAAGCTGAGACTTGTTCAGGAAGAAGACGAATTACTTGTTTTTTTACCCTTGTCTTTGTAGGTCTTTCAATTTCAACTCCAATTCTATCATCTCTTAATGGAATAATATTATTTAGTAAATGTTTTTGAAATTCTTTTGCTTTAATGTCCTGACTACTCATACGTTTACCTATAAGTCTTTTTACTTCAAAAATAGTGTTCTTTCCTGATTTATCATTAGTACCAACTAAACACTGTGAACCTGTAAATGCAACACATGAACGGATTGAGTCTCTTTCAAATTCAGATTTATAAATAAAAGGACGACCATTTATTATTTCACAAGCAGAACTAAATGTGGTACCCAAATCAATACCAACATAAACTACATCTTTTTCTATGCTCATTTGATTGAATATTCTAAGTTATGAATTTTGGGATTAAATGATGTTTATTTTTTTTTATTAAAAAAAATTTATTTTGAATGGTTATGAAAATAACAAAAATTTTTACCTATAATTTAATACAAAAATAGTTAATTAAACATTAATAGAAATGTCATTTATTCATTGATTAATAGATATTAATCATATCAAACATCATTAAAAAAAGAGTAATTTCTTTGTTTTATTTTTTATTTAGACTTTCTTCTTGTTTTTTGAATAAATCATTTTATTTTGATTTATTTCTTTTCTATTGTTGTCTTTTCAAACTTCCTTCCTTTTTCTTATTTCTTTTTTTTTGATTTTTATTTTAGTTTTAATGAACTTCTTTCTTTATTTTCTTATATTACGTTGAATGAATCTTTCATTATTCTTATATTATTATGTATAATTTCATTTAACATTAACAATATCATTTATATCATTTTATTTAATAATACATCATATTATCAAATTGTTTGTATTTTAACATGTAAATAATACCAACTTCTCTATAAATACGTACTTTTCTATTACAATAAATGATGTCTAATAATCATAAATAATAGTCATTACCATTATTGAAGTATTGAGTAAGACATTTTCTAACTAAAGACAATATTATAACTAGAAGATAATGGGTAATCTAATGATTTTATTTATTTTCATGTTTGTGTGGTGTTTCTGATAAGCAACCTTCAAATCAAAAGAAATAAGAGTAAACGAATCAATAAAATAAAAATAACAGAAAAATACTTAAACCCCAAAAAAATTTTGTTATAGTTAAATTTATTAGATAAAATTATAGTTTTAATTTAATATTATCAGTTAACACTTGAGACAATACACTGTTTGAAATGGTTAATTAATGTTAAATGAAATGATAAGTCTTATCTCTTAGACAAAAACTTTCATTAATAAAAAGTAAAAGAAATTAATAAAATTCTTTCACCGAAATAATTTGTTAAATATAAAAATTTTAATCTTTCTTTTCTGTTAGACACTGATAAAAAACCAAGAAAAGACAAAACGAAATCTTAAAAATTTAACTTGATGGGAAATCAACCAAGTGAATCGCTCTCATTTCAATGGCAATCACGACTAACAAGGAGTAGATCATCATTGATAACAAAACCTGGACAATTACCAAGATTTATTCTCATAAAAATTATACCCTACTTGAAAAATATTTCCAATGTATTACACTTTGGGGCAGTTTCAAAGAAATGTGCAACAGCAATCATTTTTACAACAATTAATCCATTTTTTAGTTCAGAAACATTAATTTCTGAATTGAAACTATTTAGTGGTATTAAAGTCATAAGAACAGATATATCAAATGCTCTTAATTTGTCACTTCCTCAAGATAAGTTATTAGAAATTAAAATGAGTTACCATGAAATAGAAGGAGAAATATCTTGGAAAAAAATAACTAATGGAATAGTTAGTTTAGAACTTCAACTTTTCAAAGAAATAGAAATTGATTTTAAGTCTTATAAAGAACTTCAAAAAGTTAAATTCATATTTTGGGATGACCTTAATGAAAAGTATTGTGAGAAATTTATAGAAAGTGTTATTTATTGTGAGAATTTAAAGGAATGTATTATTGAAGTTGATGAACATTTATTGAATATAATGAAATATGGAATTAATCAATTAATTAATAAAGGAGTTATTGTGGTATTAAAAATACATAATGCAAAACAAGTATTATTTGAAATTAAAAACAATCCTAATCTTCATTTGTGTGCTTATTCAAATGAATTACATAAAAGTATCATTGATGGGTCTACAATTCTACTACCAGATGATAAAAGATTAGAATTAAATGTCTCATTAGCAAGCTGTGAAAGTTCTTTACACAAAGTAATTGATGCTTATTATCCGACGTCAATATTTATTAGAGGTAATACTGCTATCCCAAATAACAGTAATAAAAGTTTTTCTAAAAGAACATTAGACAACTCTGCTTCTTCACCAATCATACAATCCTTAGATTTATCTTCTTTTTCTTGTCTTGAACAAGTTACACTTGAAGGAATTAAAATAGTAAACCAAAAACACTTTCTTTTACCAACATCTTTAACATACCTTTCATTGTGTGACTGTGAAGACGTTAAATCAATCATCATTCCATCATCATTAGTACAACTAAATTGTTCTAATTGTACTTCACTTTCTTCATTTCAAACTAGCACTGATCCTAAACTGAAAATTCTTCAAATTGACCATTGTAATTCCATTAAATTCATTCATTGTCCTAACTCTGTTAATCAAATAGAAATTAAATACTGTACATCGTTAAGTGATTTAGATTATAATAAAAATGTTGAATCAATTGAGATTCATAACTGTTATTTATTAAAACAGATTAAACCAGCACAACTAACTAAATTGGTTCTTTGTGGTTGTTCAATTTCAAACTTAACTGATTTACTTCATTGTTCATTAAAAGAATTAAAGATTAATACTTCAAATATTCCTAAAACATTAGTTATTCCAACAACACTAACAAAACTTGATCTTCAAAACTGTGATGGTTTATGTGAAATTGATAACTTAAACAAATGCAATTGTTTATCAACAAAAACAAAAGAGAAATACCTCAGGTTATCAAAAAGTTCATTAAAAAAAAGAAAGAGTGGGGTTAATTTCCTTTGAAGTTGTAATTATTTTACTACTAACCACATTTTATTTAAATAAGTTATTTTTTTGAATCTTCATCTTAGATTTTCAATAATTAGAAGTACAAATACATTATTGTTATTTATAACATAATATTCTTCTATTAATAATTTCCTTATAATATTATCTTTAAAATCCTTTAAATAATTACTTTCTTTGACTATTTAACTTCTACAAAATTTATGATTCAACTAGACTCTCTCAACTAATTTGTTTATTCAACTCATTCTTATAATTTGTTTATTCTCTGATAAATCAATTAATAATTTATATTTGAATAAAAATAATTAATAATATAGAAAATTAACTTTTTCATTATAGTCATTTAGTTTATTAAATTCAGTTATACTCTTTAATTTTTTATTGTGTTAAACAGGAAAATTATTTGTTTTTTCTATGAATTAAACTTTATTAAAATATTGAAACTTTATGTTATTAAAAAGATTTAAACTAAATCCAATCTCAAATAATGTCATAAAACCAATCCTAAGATTCTCTTTTTTATAACTTTATTTACATTTTTGTGTTACTTTTATTCTTTAAAACTTTTCTTTAATCATTTATTATATTCATTTGTCTAAGTCATAATAGTTTATATTAATTACTATCAACCTTGTTTATTAAACAAGGAAAATTTTTTCATTAATTCCATCAGATTTATGTTTTAAGAGGTAATTTATCTTTTTTAATAACAATTCATAATAAATATCTTTTTCTGGAAAGTTCTATTATTTATTTTAATTTTTAAATTATTGTGCTATGTCTCAGAAATATCAATAATAAGTATTTTTTTTTGTTATAAAACATAATCCAAGAAAGATAAACTTATCATTATTCTTCATCTAATTAGTTTTGACTAAAAAGAAAAATTCAAAAATCATTTTGAAAAAAATTTTCAAATAACAAAAAAAAAATAATAAAATTCTGAGAAGAAAAATAAAAATTGTTAAGAAAAAACAGAAACACCTGCTTGGCTGCATAAATCTTGTACCATTGATTCTAATGGAGCGATGTCATCTTTAGATAAGAAGTTAAATTCCCTACAGAAAAAGAAAAAGTGTTTGAAACTTTGTAAAGCAATATCATCCATTTTTACTTCCTTTAAATGCTCCATATGACTATAGAACATATGAGCATATACACGAAACATTCTTTTATATATTTTGGTTATTATATCAATAAACTTCTTTGGTGGCTTTTCTCCAAATTCTTTTGGAAATACTTTTTCATTATCAAATGTATTGGCGATCCAAGAAAATAATTCATCACAATATTTCTGAGCTGGTAAGCTAGTAGCTTTTTTATCAACAATCCATAAATACTCAATTGAGGGACCTGCATTCATAATTGGACAAGTTGTTTCATTACAAAAGTCACTGACAGAAGAATAAATTAATTGAACTGTTTCAAAGAAATCAAAACAATTGACAGACATCCATTCATATTCATTTTGTCCTTTGGGGACTTTGACTGCATTAATCAAATCTCCAGATTTAATTCCTGCTTCTACAAGTTGTTGAATATTATATCTCAAAGTTCCTTTTTCTGATTTTTTCTTTGGTCTCATTGTTTGACCCTTTTTTGCAAACATCTTCTATTGTTGTAAAGATTTGTTTTCAAGTTTTACTTTTTTATCCATCCTTTTTTTGATATTATTCTGTTTTTAGCACCTGTTCTTATCTATTTCATTTAACAGTATATTTAACATTTATTTCTACATAAAAGTTATGGTCCATATGTTGAAATAAAAGCATTTGTTGAAAGTTTGTTGATCACCTATAAAGTATAAGATTAAAAGTGATAAAAGCTAGAAAAGAAAAGCATGAATAATATTAATGAAAATAATTAATGTTGATATATTTTTACAATAAGAAAAATTAAAAGAATTTCTATTGTAAAAATAATCAAAAATTATGTTATAAATTATAATATATAAAACTATTTTATAAAATTATTTTAAAACCCTTAGAAATAGTAAAAAGAACCCTTTTAACTAATATAGTGCCAAAGGATGTCAAGCACTAAACAAGCCAAGAAAACCCAAGAAGGAGTTAATTCAAAACTTGCCCTTGTCACTAAGAGTGGTAAATATGTCCTTGGAACCAAAGCTACTCTTAAGACCATCCGTGATGGAAAGAGTAAACTCGTTATTATTTCTTCTAACTGCCCACCATTAGAAAGAGCTAAAATTGAATACTATGCTGTTCTTGCTAAAGTTCAAGTTGTTCACTATGCTGGTTCCAATGTTGATCTTGGAACTGCTTGTGGTAGATATTTCGCTGTCTCTGTCCTTTCAATTATTGATGGTGGAGATTCTGATATTCTTAAAGCCTCTGAATAAGTGACCTCTTGTTTACCGTATTTCTTCTTTTGTTTGATTTTGTTTTTATAATTTTTTAATAATTCTTTTTTATTAAAAAACAACAAAGAATGATAAAAACAATAAATTAGAAGTTGAAAGAGAATTCATTTTGATTAATGATAAGTTCTCCATTACTTTGAAGAACATTGTTGAGTAAGATATGATTAATTTTAATTAAATCAACGATTAAATCATCAAATGAAATGACTTGATTTGAAGTATAAATTCCAGTGATATTTTCAAGTCTGTTAATTCCTGATTTTCCTTCTGTTGTTTTAGTTTCTAATTCAACTCCATATTCTCGAAGAATATCTTCCATTAAATGAATAACTTCGATCTTTTTATTGTTTTGATATCTCCGTATTGCTGTTTTCTCACTCACTCCTCGTTGAATGTCAAATAAATACATTTCATTACATCGTTTTTTAAGGAATGAATAAACATCTATTTTATCTTCTTCATGTTCAATTGAATTAATTCTGAAGAATTGTTCAGTTACACAACTTCTTCTAGTTGGTTTTTTAATAGTTATACGACACCATCTACTTAAAAGACAAATACAAAGTGTTTGTTGAAGTGTGAAATTGTTTCGAGCTTCTCTTGATGCTCTTAAAACAGGAATTCTTTTTTCAATAGGTGTCTTACATACTCTATTTTCATCACCATTAATTTTAATTTCAGGTGGAAGAGTATAATTTCTAATCCCTTGTTCTTTTGCTTCTTCGATTTCGAACTTAAATGGATTAAACATTATTTGCTTTTTTCAAGTTGATGGTGTTGTTAAGTATTATTAATCTCCTAAATTTCTTTCTTCTACTCCTTTTTACTTTTATCTTTCTTACTCTTGATCTTTTCGTTTTTGTTCTTTCATTTTATTCTCTTTCTTCATTTCTTTCTTGTTTTATTACCCTTTTAATTACTTTCCTTTATTCTTGTTATATTTCGTTTTTCTTTTCGGTGATTATTCTTAACCACTTTTCTCTTTCAAGTGACATGTCTTCTTATCATTTATAACTTCTTTTTATGTTTCTTTTTCATTACTCTACTTTTCTTCTTCTTCATTTTCTTCTTATTCATTTTCTTCTTATTCATGTAATTATAACTTCTTATTTTGTGAGTGTTTTATGTCATTATTTATTGTTTATTCAATGTAATAATACTATCCCTCTACAGAACGTTTGTGATACTTTCAACTCTTAATATTCATATAATTATTGAATGATTTACTTGTGTTGTGTTAATAAATGAATGTGTTTTACTTTATTCATGCATAATGGTTGTTTGGGATGAATGATAGTTGATACATATTCAATTAGCTGTTGTTTTTGTTCATAAATACATTCAAAACAAAATGGATATGACAAGGTGTAATGGTAATTAGAAGAGTGAAAAGATATGATAATGTGTTATGGTGTTAAAGAAAGAAGGAGGTTTAGATAAATACCATTGTTTTTAAGTTTAAGAAGAAAAGGAAAAATAAAAAAGAAACAGAAAAAACAAATGGAAGGGAAGAGAAAGAAGAAGGTATTGGCAGGAGGAAAGCAAAGTGGAATACTAAAAGCAAAAGAAGAAAGAAAACCAAAGAAAAGTGGAGGAAAGAAACAAGGGACATTGATAGAGTCGTTTGCAAATGATCTTGAAGGATCAAAGTTTAGATATATCAATGAACTACTCTATACATCACGTGGTGACCAAGCAAAACACTTATTTGAAGAAAAGCCAGAATTATTTGAAGAATACCATCAAGGGTATGCCAAACAAGTTGAGCATTGGCCTGTCAATCCATTAGATGCAATTATTGAATATATTAAAAAGAATAAAGAACTTCAACATATTGTTGATATGGGATGTGGAGAAGCACGACTATCACTTGAATGCCAAGACAGAACAGTAGAATCATTTGATCTATACAAAGCAAATGAACGAGTCAAAGTAGCAAATATCACAAAAGTACCCATTCAAAAAGGATGGAGTGATGCAGTTGTATTTTGTTTATCATTAATGGGAACAGACTTCCATTTATTCTTAAAAGAAGGGTTTCGCATATTAAAGCCTAATGGACTAATGATCATTGCAGAACCAATTAGTCGACTAAAATCAATTAAAGGGTTTATCAATGGAATTGAACAACTTGGATTTGTCACGATCAAAGAAGATGAAAACAATGTTTTTGTGATGTTAGTTTTTCGTAAAAATGCAAACAATTATGTGTTAAACCAAAATCAAATGGAAAAACTAAAGAAGAAAGTACATCTTTCACCTTGTCTTTACAAGAAAAGATAATATTTTTGATTGACTATTTTATGGGTTAATTATTTTACATTTTAAACAATATCATATTTTCACAACTTAATTCAATTAAAATAGGAAAAATAACATTAGTGCAATAATTGAAACAATAGAAAATGCACCATCTTTACACCATGTATATTCTCCATCATCACATCTTCCACATTCTTCGTCATAATCATCAATACGACCAGAATCAGTGCACTGAGCATCTTTAAATTTAACAGTGACAATTTGTCCATCTTTAATTCCATGTCTTTTTGAATTATAGGAATCATCAGAATCGAAATAGCAGTTAGAAGTAATGTATTTTCTGATAATTGGAGCGTTTTCATTAAATGTATTTGGGCATGACTTTAAATCTTTAGTAGTATATGCAATATAAGTAGGTAAATTACCACTAAATGGAGTAACAATACCAGAAACGAATTCTGTTTTTTTCATTGTAAGACAAGAACTATCAGAATACTCGGTTTTAGTACATTGTCCTGATGCACTAGTGCTGTATTTTATATATTCATTACCTTTAGAATCATCAATATAACAGACAGAGGTATCAATAATTTTGTATTCAACTGGAAGTTGGTTAACACCCATCTTTTCTGTGATCATAATTTTTTCTGCAAAACAAGTAGCGATTAAGAGGATAAAGAACATTTTGATTTTTTAAGATGATTAATTTTATTATATATGGTTTTCAACTTCTATTTTCATCCGTTCTGTCATTTAGAATAAAATAGAAGAAATTAAACTCTTCTGTTCTGTGTTTTTTTTCCATTAAAGCGGATTGCATTTTATATTAGAGTTTAATAATTACAGAATAATTTATTCTTTTTGATTTTTTTTTTTTTTGAATAAAACCAATTATTATAAAACTTATTCTTTTGACACTTATTGTATCAAATTAATAGACAAATAATTTTATCTCTACAAAGGATTGATGATATTCCTTTTATTAACACATTAAAGTATAAACTCAGTTAATGAGATAAATAAAAGATGTTTTATTTTATAAGAACTAATTTAAAAAAAGAATAGATGTTTCAATGAATAATTTCAAGAAAATAGAGTCATTCTTTCTTAGTTTACTACTTTTTGTTTAATTAACTTCAAAAAGAAATAGAATTTCTTTTTTCATGAATAACCTAAAGCAATTATAAAGTTCAATCAAGTCATTAAAATACTTTTGATTCTTCATAGAAAAGTATTAGAACCAATAATAATTCCAAAGTATACTATTTTCAAAAATGGTCATTGTTAAAAAAGTAAATAGCTTCAATTGAAAGAATTTACAAAACCATTTAAAAGATATACTTAGAGAGTGATTTATGTGTTTTCTTTATTTTTTAAGATAGTATAATCCAATAATTTTTTTAACACTAATTAAAAGAAATTAAAAAATAAAGCAAGAAGAAACAGAAATGAAAAATTGTTTAAAGATTTAATAATTACATACATTGACTGTTCTTTAAAAATTAATCATAAAAAATAAATAAAGAAGAAAATTTATGAATGAAAACAGACTAACTTAAAAAGATCTATTTTTTAAAATGTTTGAAAGTCTTATTGCAGATTTTCTTACCAAAACTATTGGAAAATACATTGAAGACCTTGACGTAAATTCAGTAAGTGTATCACTTTGGAATGGAAATGTTCAGTTAAAGAATCTTCAAGTAAAAAAAGATGCATGTTCTGCATTTAATTTACCAGTTATTATTTCAAAAGGGATTTTAAAAACATTAGAAGTTGAAGTTCCTTGGAAAAGTATTAAAACAGATCCATTTAAAATTAAAATTAAAGGACTTCATATAATTTCACAACCACAAACAGTTTTTGTATTTGATGCAGAACAATATGATTTAAAAAAGAAAGAACATAGAAAAGAAATTATTGATAGATTTGAAATAATTCAACAAATTGCTGAAACAAAGGCAGGTGGAGATGAGTCAGGGGTTTGGACAACTCTTGTAAATAAAATTATAGAAAATTTAGAATTAGAAATAGAGGATATAAATTTCATTTATAAAGGTGACGAAAATGAAGGTATTATTGGGTTTCATTTAAATTCAATTGTTGTAAAAAATAGTATGTCTATCACAGATACCATTAACAAAGTATGTCAACTTAATAACCTCAGTATTATTTTATATGATGAATTAAATGAAATGAATGATAAAGAATCTGAACAACAAAATGAAAAAGGATTAAATTCATTTGATTTAATGAATAAAACAGTGTTAGCAACAATTCCATCCTTTCAATTTAATCTTTCTATTGAAAAAACAATGAGACACAAAGTTACTCTTGGAGGTGAAATACAACAAATTTTTTTTTCATTAAACAAGAAACAATATAGTAATGTAATGCATATAGTAGAACGAATGACTAATTACACTCAAACAATTAAATATTTATATTGTCGTCCTACAGTTTCTGCATTAGAACAACCTAAAAAATGGTGGAAATTTGCATTTATTGCTACTAGGGATTATCTAAGAGAAAGAGAAGAAGAGAAAAATCCTATTAGGTTTGACTTTTGTTCTACACAACGAGAACGGTTTATTGAATTATTTAAGAAAGTTAGAAAAATTCCATGGGTGATACCAGCAACAAATGATGAAATAGAAGAATATAATTTAATAGAAAATCAATTAAGAAATCAAGAAATTTGTTATCTTAGGCAAATTGCTTATAAAATTGTTTCCGAAGAGAAAAAAATATATGAATCAACAAGAGGATGGTTTGGATTTGGATATCAAGTACCTGAATTAAGTGAAGAAGCTATTAATCAAATATATAATGCTATTGATTATAAACATGAAGAATATTCATTACCACCTGAAACAATTGTATTTGAGATTAAAACAATAATACAAAAAATACAATTTAAATTAATTGATGAAGATAAGATTGTTTGTAAAATGAAAATAGAGAAGATGAATATTGGTTTTGAGGCTCGAGTAATTGGACTAAAACTTAATCTTAGTTTTGATAATGGAGAAGTGAAAGAAAATAAAGTTGGTCTTGGTAAAATTTGGACTAAGTTGTCAGATGAAAAATCATTTAAAATGGAATTTGAAGAAAGTCCTATTGATAAACATTGTGATGCGATTATTAGTATAGACTGTGCACCATCTGTAATTAATTGTTCTAAAGGATTTTTTGATTCTTTAGTAGATTTTTTGACATTACCATCAAACCTTAATTTAAATTATGTTAAACAATTTGCTGAATATCAATTACAACAATTATATTCTTCTGCTGCAAGTCAAATAGATATATTTGCTGATGAACCACCTTTATTAGATATTAGAATTAATTTAACTGCACCAGTAATATATTTTTATTATGATGGAAAAGAAAAAGGAATGGATAATAATATTGCTTTATTTCAATTAGGAAATGTAAAAATAACTAATTCACAAAGAGATGAGAATTATCAAAATTACGATATTAGAATAGACGATGTTTTAATTAAATTTTTAGATTCTATTCAAGACCAATTTGATTCTAAAAAAAATATTGTTGTTCAAAAAACTGGAGCTACTCTTCAATTATCAACACTTTATTCTTCAGAACCAATACCTAAAATTAAATTAGGAATTAATATTGATCCATTTATTGCACAATTAAGTAAAAGAAAGTATGATAAACTTATTGCATATATTTATCTTTTATTATCTTTCTTCCCAAGTGATAATGAAACTACTATTAATACAAATCAAACTGAAGATATAGACGTTGTTTTAGTAAAAGAATTAGTTAAAAAACAATCTGAACTTTCATATTTTATTGCTGATATTAATATTCCTTTATTTCATGTATTATTATCTAGGATGAATGATATAACTGAAGAATCAACAATGACTTCTGTTAAAATAGAACGAAGTATATTTGGAGTGAATGTAACACCATCTGCAGTTACTATTAATATTAGTTTAGGTCAGTTAATAATGGATAATGGCTATAATACAGAAATACCGTATTTAGTTACGTCTGATATACAATCCAAAACAATACAAAAACATTTAAAAGAAGAAAGAGGATTTCAAATAGGAATTGAACAACCATTTTTACAATGTAGTATTAAAGTTATTGAAAATAAAGTTAGTGTTGATGTTGCTATTGATACTTTTACTCTTATTTATGAACCTCAAATAATTAGTGAAATTATTATTTTTTCTATGTCATTAACAATGTTACCTGAAAGTGATTCAACTACAAATTATATATATAATATTAATATCAATTTATCTCATTTCTATACCATTTTCCAATCAGAAATAGCAGTTTTAGCAATATGTTATTTTGATGGATTAAATGTTCAGTTAAATATGGATAGTAAAATAATAGATCTTACACTTAAAATAAATGAAATAGACTTAAAAAATACTTTATATGAAAAAGAAGATCCAAGATATACTTCTATTGTTTCAGTTGGTAGTCAAGTATTTTTGTTACATTATACTAATGGAACTGAAACATCTGATATTTTAGAATTAAAAATTGGAGAAGTTATTTGTAATTATGTCATGAATGATTTTTTTAAGATTATTAATGTAATTTATAATGATCAAGTAAAGAAGGCTATAGACCTTACTTCTGTTCAAAAGAAAATAGAAGAACAATATGAATATTTAAAGAAAACAGTTACTTCTTCATTATTAGATATTAAAAAAGAACCAAGAAAAACTACTGACATTAAAATTAAAGCACCTACATTAATAGCATATTTACCAAGTGGACAGGTAATTGTTAGAATAGGAGCTATAAATATTGAAGATGGAAATAATGGATGGGAAATATTATTTGATAAAATGAAAATAACAACAAATATTAATAGAAAAAAAGATAGATGTATTAATGATTTTACTTTTTCAGTGAATATCCCATTAGTAGAAGAAGGAAAACAACCTACTATTATAACTGAATTTCCATGTGCTGATATTGCATTATCTCCAAATCAATTTAAATTACTTCTTGATTTTGTTAAAACATTCTTTAGTTCAGATCAATCAAATGAAGAAAGTCAAAGTATTAAAAGAATTGAATTATGTAAATTACCTCCAATATCAAAAAATATTAATTTGAGTATAGGTATTAGTATTAAACAATTTGAAATATCAATTAAAGAAGATTGTGATATACCTAATGGAGTATCTAAATTATCATTAATTAATTTTATTGGAAATGTTGATTTAACTGATAATTCGTATGCGATGTTTCATTTTACAACAGACAATCTTATGATTATTGATACTAGAACGAAAGTAGAAATGGAAGAATATAGAAATATATTTAAGAAATCTAAAATTGATAAAATTCTTACTGTTGTTGGAAATTATTCTATTCAGTATGGAAATATCCAAAGTAACTTAGATATTTATTCTTCTTCATTGATTCTTACTCCTCAATTTATCACTAAATTAATTAATACATTAAATATAATGTTTGATGGAAATGATATTATCTTAGTAAATCCAAATGATATTTTACTTCATCCTTCAACTAAAGTTGTTGTAAATTGTAAAACAGAAGAAAATATTCAACAATCTGAAATTGAAGAATCTACGAACAATTTTACTGAAAATCAATCAATAATTAATAGTAAGCCAAATAGTAATATTTCATCCCCTCATAAAAATACTATTCCAATAAATTTAAATAATTCTAATAAATCAGAATTAATTAATTCTCAGTATGTCAAAGAAAATCTTATTCATCTTGGAGATGATCAAGACTCATTCAAAAATACATTTATTAACAAAGGATTAAAAAGAAAAAGTCAAAAACCTTCAGAAATAATTAAATATTTAAATGAGGCATGTCCAATGGAAATGACTTTTGCTGAAGTAATTCTTGTTTTAAAAGCAAATTATGAATGGTCATATCCTCAATATGTCTGTGAGTATATATGTGAAGAATTAGTAAAGATTGGTGTATTAGTTCCTACTATTCCTATGGGTCGTCATATTCCTAATATTGATTCTTCTATTACTTATGTCACTTGTAATATTCCAAATATTGATACTTTTCATATAGACTTAACAAGTTTTCAACCTTGTAGACCTATTTCAAGTGCAATTTCTCCTGACCAAATTCATGTTTTCACAATATCTTTACATGATACTGCTATTATTGCAGTACAAGATGACTCTCCTGATACTGCATTATTACATGTAACTATTGATGCAACAATTTGTCATACAGTTACACAATGTGGAAGTACATCATTAGCTGAACTTAATATTATAGATGTACGCTCATGTTTTTCTCGAGGACATCATTTTGATTTAAAAAAAGGAATTCAATTAAGTCAAGGTATTTCATTATCAACAAGTATTATTAGAGAAGGGTGGGATAATTGGTTTGGAATTAGAGGAAGTGTCACAGTCAATAATGCTGAATTAATAACAACATTTAGTGATTGGAAATTAATATTATATTTCATAAATTTATTAGGGAAATTTGGAGGAGAAACTAATTATGAAATAGATTCTGAATGTTCTATTAGAATAGATTTAAATGGATTTAAATTAATAGTTGGTAATCCATTAAGAAAAGATCCATTATTTAGAATGAAAATACCAAGTGCAACTGTTGTTTATAGATCAAGAAATGATGATTCAATATTACGAGTATTAGGACAAATTAAAGTAGATGGATATAATCCACAAACAAGAGAATATGATGTAATGCTTGAAAAAACATTAATGGAATTTAGTAGAAGATCAGTAGTAGATTGTATTCAAGGAAGTGTTGTGACTAGAGTCTTAACAAATATTGATTTAGGAAATATTGAATGTATATTAACTGTTGATCTTATGAAAGAAATGAAACGAGTATTTCAAACTGATTTTTGGACACCAAAAGAAGAAAACCTTGATTTTATTCCAATTCAATTTATTGATGAATATTCTGCATATGAAAAAGATAGTTTAATGGTATCTATTACAAATTGTGGAGTATTAAAATTAAATAATAAATTACAACATTTTGAAAATATGACGTTAAAAAGAGAATATACCGAACTTAAGAAATGTATGGTTTTTACTCCAGAAGGAGAAGGAATTGAAGTTCCAATTATTTGTGAAGGAGAATATGTACATAAACTAAGAAGTGGTTATTTAGTCATTTCAGTAATTATTCAACAAGACTCTTCAAAAATTATTAAATTTAGTTCATTATTAGCTATTCAGAATGACTTTGAAGAAGAATTATTCATTTCTATTCAAATACCAAATCCTATAAAAATTAATAAACTTAAAAATAATAATCTTCGTGGACTTTTTGACACTCCAAGACATAGACTAGGAAGTAATAATGTTGTAAAAAGTTGTCATTCTACAAACATAGAAGCTACTCCTCGTCCAAGACTCTTTAGTACTTCAGATAAATCTTCAGATAAATTTACACAACAAAACAATGATGTTCCTCAATTAAAAAATTTATTGAATGTAGAAGATAATCATGATGAAGAGAGTCAAGATGATATACCTGATTTTATTGAGGTACAAGCTTCAATACCAAGTAAAGGAATATTTTATGTTCCACCCCAATTCTTTAATGGTCAAATATCATTATGTTCATCAAGACTTTCTAATTATAAAATGCCTTTAAAAGATCTTATGACTGAAAAATATGTAGAAGTAAATTCAAGTAAATGTATTTTAACTCGAATTAGTACAAGAGAAATTGTTGGGTTTGTTCAAACAACGATTTCTCTTGCTCCATCTTTAATTGTTACTAATCTTCTTCCAATGCCATTTTCATTAAAAACTCCAACAAGTGTATTTCCAGTTCGATCACTTAGTTCTATTTCAACGTTTATCAATCCAGACTCACCAGTATTTATTACTATTGCTGGATATAATGAAACATTAATTCCAAAAAGTGGAGAACTAAAAATATTTGGCAAATGTAAAGGATATAATAGTATTAGATATTTCTGGGACATAGGGACATTAAGAATTGATGCTGAAGAATGGGTGTTTAATCGGTCATTTATTCCATTAAAATTTTCTTTAGATAAAAAGAATTATATTGGTGGAAAAATTGGTTTAAGAAATAACTCACAACCTTTACCAATTACTAGATTTTCTAAGCCTTTGTATATTGGTACTGGAAACTCTTGGTCAAGGGCATTGTTATTAGAAAAAGCAGAAGAAGTTATTCGAATAATAGAAAATGGAATTACTTATGACCTTGTTGTAGGTATTAGTATTATTGATGGTATAGCACGACAAATTACTATAAGACCTGCATTTATGGCAGTAAATGATTTAGGATGTGAATTATATTGTTCTGTTGGATCAAATTATAAAGACGTCATTATTATTCCACCAAAAGGTTCTATCCCAATTTATGGGAGTTTTTCTATATCTTCTTCTATTAATGTTTCTATTCGATGTAAAGGTCCTTGGTGTCGTGTCCCTATTGATAAAGATACTCATTTCCAATTATTATTATTAACTAAAGAAAATGGATCAATAGAAGAAGGACAAGCCACAACTATTTCAATACATTATCAACAATCAGTTATTATTCATTTCCAAGAAATACAAGAAACAAGTAAATATGTTATAGAAAATGATACTGATTATTCTATAATTTTTAAACATATTCATTCCGATGAACAAACTCAAATAGAACCAAGAAAATCACAGCCTGTTGTATTTCCTAATACCTCACATATTTCTACAATTCAAATTAAATCTGAATTTTCTATAAATGAATTTGTTACTTATTCATTAGATAATCCAGAGGTATATGAAGCTAAAGCAGGAATACATGGAATTGTTTATCCATATACATGGATATTTAATGGTGTAAATAAACTAGTTTTTACAGACAAATGGGAAAAAATGAAAGGAGATATTGGTGGATTAATTAGAAAAGAAAAAATGAATACAACTGAATTTAATATAACAATTAATAAATTAGGAATTGATTTAATTGATGAGGATAGAGAAGAATTAGCCTATATTTCATTAAAAGATATCACATATAATAAACAAGGTACATTATTTAAAAATAAACATCGACTTTTTATTGGACCAATACAAGTTGATTCTAATGCAAGAGATTGTTCTGTTGCTGTTCCTTTTGTAAGTAAAGGAATTAATATTTGTGTTGATATTGTTTCTCAACAAAATAATACTTATAAACATATTCCTCATTGTTTTATTCAATTCCAGAATATGTTTATTTCTTTGGAAACACCATTCTTAAATAGAATTATTCATTTAATTAGACTATTTAGTAACCCAAAAGATAATAAATCACTTCAAATTGAAATACCTAAATTATATATTGAACCTATCCCATATTCTAATTCTCAAACTATAACTTTTGAAACATTACAAATATCACCTGTTGATATTATCTTAAATACTATGTTATCATCTTCTTCATTATTAAACATTGGTTATAATTCATTTACAGCTCCACTACTAATGATAGGTAATTCTTTATTAACTATCAAATCTGCAAGAATTCATTTAAATGACTTCATAAGCAATAAATTATCAGCAACACCAGAACGTCTTAGTTTATTTTTTATTGATTTTTATCGTTCTCAAGCAATCCAACAACTATTACTTGCTGTTAGTTCAATGGAATTTATTGGAGCACCAGGGGTATTAGTCCATTCTGTCTATGATGGAATAACTGATTTTATAACAATTCCTCAAAAAGAAAAACATTCAGGAAACGGAATTGCTACTGGGTTAGCTAAAGGAACAGAATCATTATTACTACATTCTATTCATGGCATATCTTCTACTGCTGCATCTATTTCAAATACTTTTGGTAACCTAACTGCATCACTAACATTTGATGAAGATTATATTAAAGAAAGAGAAAGAAAGAAAAAACCTTTTTCTGCATCAGAAGGTATGGCTCAAGGATTAGGATGTGTTGTCAATGGAATAGTTGATGGAGTTAAAGGAGTTATTACACAACCAATTAAAGGAGCACAAACAAAAGGAGTTAGTGGATTTGTTGGAGGAGTAGGAAAAGGATTAATTGGGGTTGTATTAAAACCAACTGGAGGAGTAGTTGATTTTGTATCAAAAATGACTGAAGGAATTGCAGAAGAATCAGGAGATATAATTCCTCGTTCAAGAATTCCAAGAGTTGGAAATAAAAGAAGACGTATTATGAGTTATAATGAAGAAGAAGCTAAAATTGCATGGATTCTTCAAAGAAAAGGATTAGGAGATTTTGTTATTTATGTTACAATTGATGATATTTGGGTTGTTTTAACTGAGACTTCATTTGTTATGATGAAAGAGAGTGGTGTTATGGTATCTCGACTATTCCAGGATCTTTCTATTAAAGTTGGACCTAAAACAGTGACATTTTCTCATTTTGGACATCAGCTATTAACAGTAAGCTATAGACAAGGAAAGCATATGCGTAATTTCATAAGAACGTCACAACAGTTTATCAAACAAACCAATGACTAAAAATATTATTAAGTTATAGCTTATTTAAATGAACATTTGTTTAAGCAAAGAGATAAAGAGAGTTAAATATTTTTTTGTTGAGGGGGGGAAAAAAACATTTAAAAAACAAAAATAAAAACTTAAAGAACAAGAACTGAAAATAAAAATAGCTATTCCTTTTATAATTCAATGTCTATCAAAGAAAGTGTTGCAGAAAATAGTGAAACAATGGTTGATCCTCAACAAGAAAGTCAATTAGTTGAACTGATTAAATTAATAAAAAAAGGTCAAGCAGATAGAGCTTATGCTGAACTAACAAATAACTTTCCAGAATGGATTGGGAAAAGTACAAGAAGTAATACATTATTATTTAAAGCAGTTGAAATGGGATTTGTAACTATTGTAGAAATCATATTACAACATTGCCCAACATTATTAGAAAGTAAAGACGCAAGGGGAAATACACCATTTTTAATAGCAATTGAAAAAGGACATTTAGATTTAGCAATGACATTACAAAATAAAGGATGTTGTATTACAGAAACAAATTATTGTTCAGAAAATGCTCTTCATAAACTATCATTAATTAAACTTCATAAAAGAGATATTCCATTTGTTTCTTCTATTATTAATGCATTAACCGAAAAAAATCAAATGAGAGATGATCTTAATGAACAAGAAAAATGGGCTGGACGTGGTATTGATATTAGAAATCAAACAGGTGAAACTGCTCTTCATACAGCAGTGAAAGAAGATAATGTTAAATTATGTGAATTACTTATAAAAGCAGGAGCTGATCCTACTGCATTAAATAATGATGGAATATCACCTATAGTTTATGCTGAAGCAAATGATGAAAGTTGCTTAAAAATTTTTAAAGAAAGTGAACAAGTAAAAGCAGCAATTAAATTTGCCGAAGAAAATCAAGAAATTCAATCAAGAAGAATTGAAAGAGGAGGTTCAAAAATTTTTACTGTAATGAGTTCTATTGATGATTCTGATGATGATAGTAAAGATAAAGATAAAAAGAAAATTGGATTCTTCCAAAGTAAAAGTGAGAAATATGAAATTTATATTGATAAATTACTTCAAGAAAATAAACCTTCCAAAGAATATATGTTGGAACAAAGGGCAGTTGGAGAAAATAAATTTAGGATATTATCATTAGATGGTTGTGGAGTACGTACTCTTGTCCAATTAATTATTTTAAAGAGAATTGTAGAAAACTTTCCACATTTCTTAGATAATGTTGATATGATTTGTTCTGTTGGTGCAAGTACTCTCCCAATATTAATGACACTTGTAGGATATGACATTGACACAGTTATTAAAATATATGAAAAGACAATGGTCAAAGTTTTCTCTTCAACTTCACATAAAGGAGGAGTTTTATCATATAAATATTCTAGTAAATTTATTAAGATTCTTGCTACTAAAATTTTCCAAGATAAAAAATTATGTGATTTAAAAAGAGAGGTTGTTGTTCCTGTTATTAAAATAGATTCTGGTATTAATGACCCTAATAGAAGAATGATACCAGTATTATTAAATAATATTGTGTTAAAAAAAACAAATACAGATCTTGATGACAATATGATTAATAATGAAGACCTTTTATCTGATGTTGTATTACGTTCTTTTGCTACACCAGGATTATTTACTTGTCACCAATCATTTGTTGATGGTTCATTTCTTATTAATCAACCATTTGCTGTGGCTAAAGCATTCTTTGATCCTAAAGAAAGTGTTGTATTAAGTTTAAGTGGAGGAACATATAAGTCTTATTTTGATGCTGAAAAATACACTGGAGCTGGTTATGTTCAATGGGCGACTTGTGTAACTGATTTATTTAAAACAGCAGGTATTGCACTAGCTGATGAATTTGCAAAAGTATTATTTGGACCAAGGGCTCATAGACTTGACCCTAAATTGCCATGCCAAATTGATGATGACTCATTTAAAGACATTGAATTATTGAAAACAATAGCAGCTAAAGTTGATTTGTCTGCTACTGAAGAATGGATTTTGCAAAATTGGTAATTAAATTTGTTTTAAGAATTTATTAATTTAATATTAATTAAGTAAAGGAGTTGAGTCTGTTCCTTGTTGAGTAGATTCTATTTGGTTAGAATTATCTTCACTTTCAGTAGTTGAAGAAGAATCTAAATGATCATAAATATGAAATTCATCTGCATTTTCATATTCGGTTGTATTAATTTCGTATTTAATTGGCCACCAATTTAACTCACCAAATAAATGAACAAATGATGGAACAAGTAAGGTTCTAACAAGGAAGGTATCACTTAAGACAGCTAAAGTTAAAACAAATGCAAACAAATCTAAAACAATAACACCAGCTAAAAATAATCCTGAAAATGCTACAGCCATTATAATACCACAAAATGTAATCAAATACCCAGTTCTTTCTACTCCATAAACAGTTGCTAATGATGTTGAATATCCACGAGTTCTATATTCTCTAATTCTTGAGAATAAGAAGATGTCATAGTCTAATGATAATCCACAAATTATTGGCACTGATATAATTGGAACAACCCAATAAATTCCTTTTGTTTGATCTATTACGTCTATAGAATCAAAATAATCAGTACAGAATATTAAAGACGCTGCTCCATAAACAAATGTCAATGTAAGACATGTTGTAAAAACAACACGTAATGGAACTAATGCACTCTTAAAGAATATTAACACCATAATAAGAATCACAATAACCAATACTATTAATACAAGAATAAAATACCTCATTGATGCATTTACACAATCCACACCATCAACAATAATACCTTGAATTAATATTTTATATCCAAACTCAGATTCTAGTTGTGTAAAATGATCTCTAATATCTGCAATTAATAACGTAGAGTTATTTGTTGGATCAACCTTTGGAATTAATTGACAGTTAACTACTGAAGAGTCTTTACTTAAGAAACTTTCCATTGCATTTTGATATCCTTCTTTTGTCATCAGTATTTGGAGTTGTTTAGGTGAAATAACTTTACCACCAGCTGCATTAAAACAAATAACACTCGTATTATCAAACGCATATGACATTTGTTCACTAAAAACAGAAATCATTTGTCGAGTAAAATTATAATACTCATTTGAAATAACATCCATTGTTTTAACATCACTTTCAATTAATAAATGGAATGGATATAATATTCCAATAGGGAAAGATTCTTGAATATTCACAAATCCTCTATTAAACTCTGTTTCAAGAGGAACAACTTGATTGTTATCTAATGTCCATTCAAATCTATATATAAACACACAGAATGGAATCATTACTATCAGTCCTAAACAAAACATAGTTGCAGCTACTGGTTTTTTACTTTGGAAAGTTGCAAATTTATGCCACATCTGATCACCTACTCCTTGAAAACGAGCTCTTCGTTGTGTAAACTTTACACATTTTTTATAACATGGAATACAACTTTGTAATTTAAAGAATCTAGGGAAACAAAGGAACAATGCTGGTGTCATAGTTAAATCAACAACCAATGTAATAGTAACACTTATCGTACATCCAATACCAATATACCTAACAATATCAAATGGAAATATTGCTATAACTGAAAAACAGAATAACATCACAAAACCACTTGTTCCTACAATCCTTCCTGATGTTCTCAACATATTGGAAACAGCATCATAGTATGATTGTTTCTTATTAATTTCTTCTGTATATCGAGTTAACAAAAATAGTGAATAGTCAATGGCTGTTGCAGCAATTGTAGACATCATCATTGCTGGTGTAATACCAAAGACATCTACAGTTATTGAAATAGGATACATCAATCCAAAACTTGTTAAAATAATTATAATAACATTCACTATTGGTATTATTAATAACACTGGTGATTGAACAACATACAATAAAATTATTAATGCAATTGGAAATACAATTAACTCCATTTTTTCTAATGCTTTAATTACAACACTTTGAAGATCTATTCCTAACGCATCATACCCTGTAATAGCAAAATCATATCCTCCATCTCCATATGTTTCTTTATAATCAGAAATATATTTTCTCATTCTTTTTACATATGGTCCAACTGCAGTTGGTTCTTCTCCACTAAGTTCTATTTCAATTAAAGTAACTTCTCCAGAAACCATACTTTTAGCCATAAACTGAGCAATAAATTTTTCAATAAAAGTAGAGTATTGAGGAATAATATATCTTCCAACAATTTTCCTAACAAGATATCCTTTTTCATCAGTCATAACTGATTGGTTAAAGGAAGTACTGAAATTTAAAAGATAAGTAGAATTATTGATGTCATCTAATTGTTCCATTTGTTTAATAACAACAGCAACTTGACTAACACCACTTATATTTGGGAACTTTTCATTATAAATTTTATTTGCTTGCCAACCTAAAGATCCCTTTGGTGGACTAACTACCATGGATGTATGTTTTAAAAATCCAAATACACAATATACCATTCCAAGAGCAACAATAATCCAAAAAACGACAATAATCCATTTCAATTTATTAATCCATTTAAAGCAAAAATCAAAAGCATAAGAAGCTTTTTCACTGAATTTTATCGCAATAGAATTAAAGGTCATAATTTTCGATGAATATTGGCAAAAAATAGTTCAATAAAATCATATGGTTTTTAATTCATTTTTAAAACTATAATTATAATTTTTTTTCTAAAAAAATAATTCTATTAAAAAAATATTCAACCCTTTTTAATGCAATAAAAATTCTAGAAAAGTATTTAATTGAATTTGCACAAAATTCTTAACATTCGCTCAACTCCAAATGACAATCCAATATCAGCAATAATCAATCCAATAATTCTATATTTTAAATCATCTGATGGGAATGAGACTAATGTGAATAATTCATTAAGTTCTGGTATAATTTCAAATGAAAGAATTATTGTTAATCCAAAAACTATTAGAAGGCAATACATTAATGGTTTATATTCGGTAATATTCTTTCGATATGGTTCTCCAACATAATTGACTGCAAAGGTTGTAACATTAATAATATTAGAGACAATGAAAACAATACTATTAACTAATGTTGGTTTAAATTCAGCATCTTCTTCAGGTATTTTATAATCAGGACCAGCGGCTTCTTTACCCCATTTTAATGCAAGTTGAATAACTACAAAATGAATAAATGCTTGTGACAATACAGACAACACGTGGAATGGTGCAAAGATAGTTTTTGTTGGATGGTGTTTACTAAGTTTATCTAATGGTTGAGTATTTGATAACATTAAGAAACATATAGATAATAATATTCCTGTGACTGTCATTTGTACATCACCATTCTTAACTCCTTCAATTTTTAATACACTCAAATCATATGCACTAATTAAACAATTTAAAGCTAATATTCTGAACATTTGTTGAGTAGTTACTAATGTAGATCTTCCTTGTTTTAATATTTGACAAACTGGTGTAACTTCAATTGATTTACATGAAAATGGAGAAGCCATCGATGCATCTCCAAATTTGGCAACAGTTGATTCATCATCGGGTAATCCTTCAAATGCTTTTCTTAATTCATTTTTTAAGAATTCACTTCTTTCTTGAGGAGTCATTCTTCTTCTTCTTTCAATTTCTTCAGGAGTAAGAGGTTTAGGAGTAGGTTTGGCAGGCATTGGAATAATTCCCAATTTTATCATTTCTGCTTCTTTCTTTTCTTTTTCACTAGGTAATGTATTTAAAACAGCAATACCTACATCTGCATGTTTTAATGCTCCAACATCATTTGTTCCATCTCCACACATTAATACTATATTACCCATTTCTTTTAATAATAATACAATTTCTTCTTTTTGTTGAGGTGTAACACGTGCATATACTTTAGTTTTTGATAAAATTGTTTGAATAATTTCCTTTGAACATTCTTCTTTTATATGAGAAAGTGCTTCTCCACTAAGACATATATGTCGATTTATAACTTCTGAACTTACTTGTTTTGTATTAAATGGACTAATTTCAAGACCTTCCATGTCTGTCCACTTCCATTCTTCTTTTTCTTTAATTAACATTACTTTATCTTTACTAGTAATTGTTAATTCTTCAGCAACATGGGCTGCAGTAAATATAGAATCTCCAGTAATCATAACAACATCATGTCCACTTTCTTTTAATTGCTTAATTGTTTCATTACTTTCTTTCTTAATTGGTGATGAGAATAAAATAAATCCACCAAATTCTAAATCAGATTCAATGTCATCTCTAATATATTTATTTTTTTCTCCATTTTTAATAGCTTTATAGCCAAATGCCAATACTCTCATTCCTTGTAATGTAAAAAATCTATTAACATTATCATAATGATGTGGTATTTCTTTAAACATTCCTTTTAATATTTCTGGAGCTCCTTTAACAAATCCCATAATAGTTTTAGTATTAGTATTAAAGTCTTTAATAGCAACAACAACTGACATTCTTTTAAGTAATGAAGAAAATGGGAATCGTTGTATTGGTTGAATTTGTTTATTAGTTTTCTTTGAAGGAGTAAATCTTCCATCAGAAGTTAAATTCCATTTTGAAAATTCTAATGCTGCTTTTTCAGCTGGATCTCCTATAACACTTCCATCTTTCATTTTAGATAACGAATTGCATGCAACAATAACATTAATAATTTCTTGTGGTACTTCATCAATACTACTTCTTAATTTAAATGGATCATCTTTTAATCCAGCAATACCTGCAACAGATACTTCATCAGAAGTAAGTGTTCCTGTTTTATCAAATGCACAAATATCAACAATTCCAGCAAATGGAATTCTAAAAGGTTCAGTACAAAAGATAAATTGTTTCTTCAATGAAACTAAAGAATAATTAATAGCATTAGTTAATTCCATAGGTAATTCTGGTGGTACAACGTTAGTTATAATTAAAACACATGATAATACTAATTTCCAAAATGATTTTCCTTTGTTAATTCCATCAATAAATACATAACCAGCAGCTATCAATGCAAAGACTAATAAAAATAAAATAACTACGAAACTTTCTAAGTTATTTGCTGTTTTACGTTCAGTTGAACTAATAATAGTTCTTAATAACTCTCCTTGAGCAGTTTTGAATCCTGTATGAATAACATATCCTAAACATTGGTCATCTTGAAGTACTTCAGTTCCTCCAAAGATAATATGATGTTTATGAACATTTAAATCAAGAACATCATTTTCTGTATTTGGATCAATAATTGTTGATAATGCTTCTCTCATATGTGGAGTACTTTCACCAGTTAATATAGATTCATTTACAACACACATTCCTTTAATAATAACACAGTCTGCAATAGCTTTTCCTGTAGTAATAACTAATAAATCTCCAGGATATATATGATCACAATCAACTTGTGTTTTAATTCCATCTCTATAGACAGTATGTGTTGTTGGTTTCATTGCTGCCATAGCTTTAAAATTACCATAATTTTTCATTCTGGTGAATGTTGTCATTCCTTCAAAAATAAATAACATAATTAACATCATAAAGGCAAATATTGGCATATCATCCATCATCCATAAAATACTACAAACAACTTGAAATATGAAAAATGGTTGCATAATTTGTTCTTTATATAAATCCATAAAAGTAGGAATTGGTATTGAACATTTATTTAAACCATAATATTCATGTTTTTCATTAGCTTTTGATTTTGTTAAACAACCAGCAGAGCCATACTCTTTTAAGGTCATTTTATTTGGATATTCTAGTGGATAAAAAAGTCCATCTTCTGTATTGTAAATATATTTTTTAAAATTAAAATAAACATAAGCGTAATGTACTCCTTTTTCAATTGGACATAATGCTTTTTCTGTTTTATGTTTGAAAAAAGCATGAGTAGCTTCACTCATTGATGTAACTGGATTAAAATTAATCTTTACATTAAAGTTAAGTGACCACTCAGTGTTTAAATATAATAATACATGAATTAATCCACTAATACATAAAAACACAAAAGAAGCTGTTTCAAATCTCCCTTCAATAAAAATACCAAGTCCAGCAGCAATAATATAAACAATAAAAAAAGGATATCCTATAAGAGTTGTTTTAGGTTCTTTTTTAGTATATAACAAAGGAAATAACCCAGACTCCATTTTTTAATCTGAAATTTCAAAGTTCTTTTATCATCAGTGATGAATTTTTTATTTTTTCTTTTTTTTTTATTTATGATATTATTTTAATAACAAATTTCTTTTTAATTATGTTTTATTAAACTATAACATTTTATTAGGGTTATATTATTTTATTATAATTATTTTTGTTTTTAAAAAAAAATGTGATTGCAAAAAAAAGAAAACTAAAAAAAAGAAAAAAAAATAAAATGAATGGACAATTAATTGGGTGTGGTACTTTTGGAAAAGTTTATAAATCACAAACAGAAGATGGAGAGATTATAGCCGTTAAAGAATTCAATAATCAAAGTACTAATAATGAACTTAAACTTCAAACTTTTCGAGAAATTAAATTTCTTCAACAACTTCGACATGAAAAAATTATTAAAATAAAAAATTTTATTGTTGAACAAAATACATTATTCATTATTATGCCATTTATACCAAATAACTTAGAGAAAGAAATTAAAAAGAAACATTCAAGTACAATATCATTTGAAGAATTAATTTCATGGATTACTCCACTTCAATATCAATTTTTTGAGGTATTAAAATATCTTCATTCATTACATATTGTTCATCGTGATATAAAACCATCTAATTTTTTATTAACAGATAAACAACAAATTCAGTTGATTGATTTTGGTAACGCTTATCATTACCATTCGAATGAATTAGTTAAAGCAAATTGTGTAACTCCAAATTATCGTCCACCTGAAGGTGATTTAAATATTTTAGTAAATCCACAAAGTATTGATGTATTTTCTATTGGATGTGTTCTTTTTGAGATGATATCTGGTAAGTTATTTCTTCAACTAAGTAACAACAAAACAATATTCGACTTTATAAATTCTACTTATTCTTTTGATGCAAATGAAATTTTAATGAATCCTTCAATAACTATTCCAACTACATTAACTGTGTCACAGTCTTTAATAGATTCTTCGATTCCGTACCACACTAAAAATACTTATGACTTCTTTAATAAGCTTCTTAACTTAAATTCTAACCTTCGTCCATCAATTGATACTTGTGCAAAATTGATTCTTTTTTGAAAATACAACTCGATTCTTGTTTCAAACTTCTTCCCCACGCATATTTATTTCATATATCTTTTTTAACAATATTGTTTTTTTTTATTATTTTTCCACCTTCTTTACCAAAATGAATTTAAGGTTAGTTTAAAAAAGAGACCTAAATATAGAATTAGATTAGATGAAATGGAATAATGAAGTAAATTCTTATGGTTTTTGAAAAACTGGTCTTGATACACCACTTTAACTAATCTCAACCATTAAAGTTTAATAAAAATACAGAAAGAATTTTTTTTTCTTTTGGGTGAGTTCTTGGCACAGTACTTAAAGAAAAACTATAACTGAATACTTGATACTCATGAACAACTCTGAGCAAGTAACTTTTAGTACTACAGATATTAGAAGAAAAGAAGACCTTATGAGATACTCTCAAAATGAAAAGGATATGAAAAATTTTGAATGTTATGAACAAGCTATTTTACTAGCTATTTTAAATCCATTTTGTGGATTCAAATTACAAAAACCATTTAAACAGTCAATTACAATTACAAGCAGACCAGAAGTAGTTTGTTTGTATTTTGATTATGAAGAAATAGAAATTAGAAGACTTGCAGAACAACAATGTGAATTATTTGCTCTTCAATCAACTACTCAAAATGTCTCTGAAAAAACTCGTATGAGAAGATTTTCTAAGAATCGTTCAACATTTACTTTAAATTTTCTTTATGATATTTGTCTTGAATATGGATTTTTCTTCAATTCAGTATTATCAAAAAAATCAAAGAAATGTTTTCAAGTTGAGAGAATCCATCAAATCTTTTATTACAACAAGTTATGGTATGGTTACGACGAAATAGTTTTTCTTGGTCAGAAATTAAACTCTTATTTATTTTCTCTTGTTCGAGACCAAAAAGATATTGTTGTTCCACGTGGAGATCCCTATATTCAAAAACTAGCACTAACAAATTTTTGTCTATGCCCTACTCTCTCTAAGTGATTTATTTTCATTCTTTATGTATTGTTTCTTTTATTCAATACAAAATTTTTTTTTAATCTACAATACAATTTTCTTAATCATACAATTTAACAATTTATTTAAAAAATTCTTTTTCATTTTACATATCCCAAACCCATCTCTAAAATTTATTTTTCATATTTGTCATGAGTTAGATAGAAATGAAAGTGGTACTTCTTTGACTTATATTTTTTTAAATAATAAAAACAAATAAAAAAGAATTTATTTATTTGAACGAATAGTATTAACTAATGCATTGTATAATAATGATGATAGAATCCTTCAAAATTTTTATCATTTTATTTCAATTTTCCTTTTTTTTCGTTTGTTACATGTTTAAAATATTTATTCAAAAATAAAAACTATTTTTGATTTGTCAGTTAAAAAGTTTTGGAAAGAAAAATGAAATAAAAAAGAATTAATAAAAATGGATAATTAATTTAAGGAATAATAGTCCAAGTCTTTAAGAAACATACCCTGATATATAGACATATTATTTTAAATGAGATTCATATTTAAATTCATCTTTTTAATTGTTTTAGTGAAACTCGAGTTAGATAAAAATTTATCTATTGAAGTTAGTTTAATAGTATAACTGTCAAGTGGTTTTTTAGTTAGAAAATAAATAGCTTACCATTGTTAATTAATAAACAAAAACAAATAGATGGGACTTATATATTAATTTATCTTTTTTTAATATCTTCTAATTGCCTTAATTTTGAATTGTTAATACATAATCATATTTTATTTCAAGAATATTATTTTATTGAGTAATATTTATACAAAATATTGAAGTTTTGTTTGTATTTTTGAGTTAGATAAAATATCTTTTCAACCTTTAATTGTTTTCATTATGATCATTTGTTTATTATTTAACCAAACATATTTTTTAATCTAAATGAATGTTAATTAGTTTGATTTATTGATAATAAAAATAGAAGTTTTTATTCAACAAAAAACAATTTATTACATTTTAACTAAAATGAGAATAAATAAAGGGTAGTGAACGATTAGATTTATTAAAAATTTTAACAACTAAAACTGATGATGTTTATATGACATAAAAATATTATTTTAATAATTTTTAATGCCTTAACAACATTCATAATAACTAAAAATATCACTTTAGAAAATATCATTTACTATAATAACAAGCTTATGGCTTAACTAATTATTGTAATTTATATTAGCATTACTCTATTCTAATATAAAAATTCATTCATTTATTTCTATTATTCATTTCTTTCATTGTTATTTATTAAAATTTAGTAAAAAAATATGTATTTCATAATATTATTAGGTTTTGTTCTATTCTTTCTTCATTTTTTCTCATATTCTTTTCTTTTTATTATATTATTATAGTATAGCATATTATTCTTTCTTAGATTTTAGTTTTTCATTCTTTTATTTTTATTTCATTTTCTCTCTTTTCATATCATGTATTTATTTATTCTTTTAAATGCTAATTAATATCATCATTAAATATATAATTTCATTGTGTATTATTTATGAAATTGTTCTATTGTTATTTATTATTTTGTTTTTATGTTGAATAAAACATTATAAATAAATATAAATCGTCATTATATATCAGAATGATACAATTACATATTGTAAATAAATGAAAATAATAAGAAATGAAATAAATAATAAAATAATATATATACTTAAATGAAAAATAAATGAAAATCCAATAAAATTATTCTTTTTATTTTATCAAATTATCATTGTTTCATTTCATATATATTATCATTATAATTATAAATTGATTATTATTAATTATTATTAAAATAAAGAATATAATTAAATTTCTATTGATTCTTCATTATTATTCATCATTGCTATTACTAGTAATCTTATAAATTATTATATTATAACTTGTTGATGAAATTTATTGTAAATTATATGTGTATTAAATCAAACAATATAAAAGTATCTTATTAATAAGATTTTAAATATGGAAATAATCAAAATTTAATAATTTTTCAATTCTAGTCTTAATTACTTTCTCTAGAATTGAATTATTTTTAATATTTTTCATTTTAAATACTTAAATACATGATGGTCAATACCATCACAAAAAAAAATATATTAATGTTAAACAAATAGTACATTTGACAATTTTTTCATTTTATTGAAACAGAATAAATCTAATTACAGTGTTAAAATTCTTGAAAAATCAATTACAATCATTTGGAGGTTGTTTGAATGAAGAAACAGGAATTTCTTCCTTTATAGTATGTGTATATTCTTCAAAAGTATTTCCTTGAACTTCTAAGTTATCAAAACCAACAGAAGGTAGTCTTACAGGAACACTACAACAAGGAACAATATCGTCAAGAACAATACCTTCTTCTCCTTCTTCATTAAGAGGAATAGGAGATGACTCTTTTTTCATTATAATTGTATTCCCAGTAATTTCTTCATTTTGTTCTTCATCAAACTCAAAAACTTCTCCATCTTCTTTTTCCATCGAAGGGTGTAAAGATTGCCAAGTACGAACACGCTTTATTTTTTCTGGTATATGAACATTAGGTGTTGGATGAAATTCAGTAAAGTCATGAACAATATTATTATATTCTTCTTGGATAGTTTGTCTTTGACAATCAAAAAGATCTTCTTGTTCTAAAACAAATTCTCTAATTTTTTGTTCTTTAATTTTAAATAATTCATCTATTTTCTTTTGTTTTTTTAATAATAATTGTTTATCTAATTGTTCATCAATTTTAATTGATTTATTTACCCCATTTCCTTCATCATTTTCCTCAATATTAGTACGGTTCTTAATGTAAATCCCAAAAGTTTTACTTAAAGAATATCCTTTTCTTCTTTCTTCATTTTGCTCTAAATTCCTATTAATTATTCCTTCTTTTCCTTTAATACAACACACATCATCTCCACAATTTAAACATTTATAAACAAGACAACAACTTGTCTGACGAATTGATACCATTTGAAAATATTGCATATCAATACTACATTCATTTACTAATATAGGAGATTCCCATTCAGAAGGTAGTGGAATACTCACACTTTTAGATTCTTCTTTCACTCTTAAAGTAATATTTCCACATAAACACGCATATTTTTTCATCATTTTTTATTTGTTCCAGTTCATTTTTTAGTTATCTTCTCTATTCTTCTTCGGTTTACTTCTTCTTTCCTTCGGTTTTTTTCTTTTTATTTTACTTTTTGTAGTTACACTTTCTAATTTAATAAATTACTAGTTTATTTTATTATTTCATCTAAATCTTTTTTGTTATATTTTTTATTTCTTAAAACTCAGATTCTTTTATTTGATGATTATGGATAATTGTTCTATTTTTATTATCTTTTTAAATAAATATGAAACATACTGTTCAATTGATTTATTAAATATCTTACAATTTTGTTTACTTTATAATAACATTTTTTCAATTAATATCTCGTGATTAATACATTCTTTATTTTAATTTACAACTTTATCTTTTATTTAACTTTTTCAATTATTCTTCAAAATATTTTTATTATTTGTTTTACTAAGAAGTTTCTATTAGTTATGAATAACTAATTACCTTTAATTAGTTTGTTTTCATTCTATCAAGTAGTTTTTAATTATTTTTAAAATAAAAATTAGTTAATTAAGTATTAATAGATTTTTCATCTATTCTTCCTAGCTCAGGGGAGACTAATCCCATCCCTGAGCTTATTAAAAAAGAGTAATCTCTTTGTTAAACCTATTCTTTATGTTTTTCTTGCAAAATGAGGAAAGCACTTCTTTGTTTTATTTCTTCCTATTAAGGTTTTTCAAACTTCTTCTGCTTATTTCTTCTTTTTAAGCCTTTGTTTGTTTTCTGCCTTAATTTTCAGGAATTTCATTTTTCTTATTTTATGAATGGGAGAAGGAATCATTTTATTACTACTGTATTACTTTGACTAATCTTCTTTTTAGTCTTACTTTGACTAATCTTCTCTTAGTCATACCCACACTTCAGTATATTCTTATATTACATCCATGTAATATTCTACTGTATTCTCTTGCTGCACCCTTTGCAGCATTCCCTAATACATTCCTAATTCAAAGGCACCGTCATAACCAGATAATAACTGGGAGAGTCGAAGTATGAATTTGTACTAATGTTTGCGTGTGGTGTTTCAGACGTGCCACCTTCGATCTCGTTTTTAATTATTTTTAATAAATAAATAAAATAAAGTACAACAATAACTAACTTTTAATTTTTTCAATTAAACTTATACAAAATAATAAATCAATACAAATAAAACACATAAAGAATAAATTTGATTGTTTATTTCTTTCCTTTTGTTTTAGCCTCTTTTTTTGGTGTAGCTTTTTTCTTTTCTATTTTAGTAAGTTTTGGTTTTTTAACTTCTTTTTCTGTTTTTGAAGAACTTTTCTGTGTTTCTTTTTGAGCTACTTCTTTTTTTAACGATTTTTTATCATCTTTCTTAGCTACTTTTTTTTCTTTCTTTTCTTTTGTACTTTGCTTTTTAATTGGCTTCTTTTTATCTTCTTCACTTTCTTCTTCAACATTAGCAACTTTATCTCGTTCAGTAACTACAACTTTAACATCTCCTGGTTTCTTTAAAAATTCAACTATTTCTTCTGCATACTTTTCTTTTGTTTTTTCTTTAGATGCACCAGCTAAGCAGAATAATCTGCAAAGTTCAATTAAATCAACAAATTTTTGTTTTTCTAAATACTGTTTTTTCTTTTCTAATAGTTCAATTGTTTCAGCTTCAGTATTTCCTTTTAACCCTTTAAATGACATAATATCTTTTTTTCTTTCTTCAACACTTCCTGGTGTACCAAATAAAACTTTATGAATTAAATGTGCTATATCACTTGCTTTCTTAATTCCTTTCATAACAGAAGCAATTTCTGGAATTTCCTTTAAGGCTTTTCCTTCTCCTTCAATTGTTTCTTTGTTATAACTAGAATTTTTATATCTAATAATCGTCTTTTTTTCACGTGGAGATTGTTTTCTTCTTTCAGCTAATGTAGACATTGTTTTGATAAAAACAATTTATTTATTTATTTTTCTAATTCAGTTCCTTTAAATAATCTAAAAGCCCTGCTTATTCGTTCTTTTAGAACTCTATAGAAGGTTATTGTTTTTATTTTTATTAATTCTCGAATTATCCTTTTTATTATTATCTGTTTTTCTCTTTTCTGAATTAAAAAAACTTTTTCTTTGAAGGCATTTTCATCGGTTCTTTTCTTTTTTTTAGGGAGTCTTTTCCTTTATTAACGTTTCAAAAAATGACGTGGTTATATCAGATTCAATTTTTGTTTATTCTTCATTCAAATAAATTTTAAAAAAATTTTATTTTTAGAAGAATCTTGAATTATTTTTAGACCAGAAAAAGATGAAACTTAATAACAGAATATCATGGAGAAATTGAAAGATAGTTGTGATATCTCTTTGCCTCGAAATGAAAGGGTACAAGACGTTTTTGGTATGCCATCTGCTCTGTCCTTTCCTTTTGATGTTATTTTCAGACAACCTAGTACTTCTTCTTTTCAAGTTTGTCCTAAGTGTCAAGCAAAATATATTGATAGATGTCCAATATGTACTTCATGTGAAATAAAATCTCGTGAGATTAATGTATCTCTTCATTTGAAAAAAAACCCTATCCCATTATTAATTTTTATTAATACAGAGAATTGTCATAAAATTTATATAACTTATTTCCTTCAATTGCTCAGACAATCTTTTCCTACAAAAGAGATTGTAATTGTGTTCCACTCAGACCATATGACTATATTAAAAACCCCACACAAAGAATTCATTTTACCAGAAAATGAATGGAATATTAATCATAATAATTATTCATTTAAGTCATCTGAAATGACTGATCAATTCGTTGATTCTTTATTTAATCATATAATTCCTTCCACCACAATAGCTCCTCTATTACTTGATATTTGTACTTCTGTTATCAGTCATATTTGTTTATTTACATCGTGTGCTATTGATTTACCTCAAGACATATCAAATTATAGAAAAAAATTATATCATTCTTCTTCTTCAATAGACCAATTTGTATTTAAAATGGATAACCCTGCTGCTCTTTCAGTTGTATTTTCAAAAGATTCTAATGGTCATTTTTATGCATATGACCAATACACACTTACTCAATTTCCAAAAGATATACTTCAAGTTATTCAAAGTCCTCGTTTGTATAATTTAAGACTTGTAACTATTCTACCTGGGTTTGAAGTACAGTCAATGGTACCTAAATCATTTACATATTCATCTGATCAAACTTTAACATTATTTGTAAATTCAATAAATGATCACGAAGAAAAATATATTCAGTGTCAAACTCAATGGTATTATCAATTAGAAAATGGGGATTGTTGTCAGTGTATTATCAATGAAACATTTAATAGTTCAAATAAAATATTAGAATTGTATAGAAGTTACCAAACTTCTGAGTACGTTATTAATTTAGCTAAATTTACATTAAGTAAAAGAAATGATATTTTAGAAGATGGAAGAATAAATTTCTTTAAACAGTTAGTTGGATGTATGTTGAATTATTATGAATTAAGTTCAATATCACAGTTTCCATTTAATCGAGATATATTAGGAAGTATTTGTTGTCATTTATTAAATTCTCCAGCATTTAGTGGAGATCAATCTGATGTTGATCATCGTGATAAGAATATTGTTAAATGTTTAATAGAGAGAGAAATGATAACAAAAAAGTCATGGAATGAGTTAGAATTATATTTTAATAGAGACTTATATTATATAAAAGTTATTTCTGAAGATTATAAATTAGTCCAAACATTTAATATTCCATATCAAAGTGAAAGGTTTATTGGTCAATCATGGTTGATAGAGCGTAAAGATAAAATTGCAACACATTTAATTTTTAAAGAAAGTGAAGATGCATGGAGAATTTTTGGTGATAAATGGTATTTAAAAGATGAAGAATACCTTATTGGGGTATGGAAAGAAATTATGGATACTAACATTTCTAATGATCCAACCTTTTTTGATTCAAAACTAAGAAAGATAAAATATCACTTTAAAGTAATAGAAGATTATGGTGAATTAATTCCATTTTGTTATGATGGAATGGCAAACTTGTATCGAGATGAAGCACTATTTAAAATTAACTTGTTAAAAAGAATGGATGAAATAAAACGAAGAAACGAAACAACTTATTTATTCCCACATGCTTAAAACAAATAAACATATAATACAAGATAATTTAATAAATTCAAAGATGAATAGATGTTCTATTAAATAATATTTGTGAAAATCATTTAATCTATTTGAGTAAAACTGGAGATGATGTACTCCCTCCAAATGGTTGTTTTCTTGAAAGACTACCTCGTGATTGATATGCAGCCAATAAACGAGGTGAAGCAGGGGACCTATGAAGTAATAATGAATTTCTTCTTGTTGTTTTCTTTCCTCCAGAGTTTGAGCGTAGTCTGAACTGATCATCAGAAGGTGATTCAGGTAAAACGGTTGAAGGTTTAACAACAGTTTCACTCATCATAACAATTTCAAGGTCTGTTCTTCCTTTTTCTTCCACTAAGTCCATTGGAGTTTTTCCCTTCATATTCCTTAGATGACAATCAGCCCCATGTTGAATTAATGCAGAAATAGTTGATCTTCCTGCCTCAATATTATTTAGAGCAATACAAACTGCATAATGTAAAGGAGAATCACCAGCATAATTTTGAATATTAATTATTGCTTCATCTTTACTTGTGAGATAATCAAGAAATTGAAAATGAAATTGTGTAAATTCGTGTTGAACTAAATAATGCAAACAAGAATTTCCTTCTTCATTAGTCATTCCAACATCTACAAAATTACTTTCTTTTATTAAATTTAAAAGGTCAATTAAATTTGCTTGACATGCATAATGTAAGGCAGAAAACCCCATTGCATCTTGTAAGTATAAACTTGAACCTTTGTTATATAAGAATAAAGCAACTGGAATATTTTTAAATACACATGCATAATGTAAAGGTGTCATCATATCAACGTCAGTACAGTCAATAATTTCAGGATATTTTTTAATAATAGTTTGTACTTCAGTAACACTTCCTTGTTTTGCTTCATTAAATAATTGATTAATTGCAATATCTTCCTTCATTTTCTTGTTCATAATACGTTTTCTTTTTAAATATCCTTTTGATGAATATTTAATAACAGCATGTGCAAGTTCTTTAAATTCATTACTACAATTTTGTTGTAAATAATTATCAACATTCTTTATATTATTTTTCCAGATAATAATTATTGAATTCATTGCACTTTCTAATTCTTTTTCTTTTACAGGAACAAATGAAAATTTAGTTGGTCTAATTAAACTTATTTTTTCTAAAGCAAATTGAAGTGCTATAGTTTCTTTACTAATAAATTCACTAAGACATTTCATATAAGGTTCATGAGGCAAAGTACCATTTGCAATATTTTGAATCACTTTACAAATCATAATTAATCCTCTCATAATATCATTATTTGGTTTTTCATTACAAAATCCTGTTTTATGTGGTTGCATAATAGCAGGACATATAACTCTTAATACTAAAAATCCACTAACACATTGTAGTGGTTGAAGAGTAGTCGTTTTTTCACATTCTGAGTATAAAGAATAACATAAATATCTATATGATTCAGGCCATAGATTTATTGTATCTATTATTCTTGTAATAAATATTTGTACTATTTCTTTCAATTTAAAAATACTTTCATCAATTGGTCCTATAGCAAAGTCCGGATTTATTTCTAAATTTTTATATTCTCCTTTCAATACTTTAGTCATTGGTTCTTCAAGAAAACTGATAACATATTGATTTGACATTGTCATTAAAGTATATACTGTTAAACATCTAGAACAAAAAGAATTTCCTCTAAACATTGTACCATTCTCTGATTTTGATATTTCTAGATGAATAAGATAATCTAAAAAATGGAGTGTTTGTTTATGAGCTTCATAAAATGTTAAAATCTCTTGAATCATTCCTAAAGAGTCACATGATAATTGCTTTGCAATTTCAACCATTAACTGATAGCCATCATCGCCGATAAATAATCTTTGAAACAAGTCAATAGAAGCAGTAGTCATATAGGATAATAATAGGTTTGAGGTTCTGATTTTTTAGTTCTTCTTATTTCTTCTTTTCATAAAATTGCCTGTTTCATAACTCTTTTCGATTCAAAAGATAAAGTTAAAAAAATTATTTGAAAAAGATAAATTTTGAGTTTATCATTTTGTTAGAATTATAAAATGATTGAACAAAGAATATAGTGAAAATAAAACATAGAATTAAAAGTATTTAACTGTTTATCTATCAAAAAGATATTTAATTCTTTTTTTTAAACTAGTATTAATAACTCTAATTTGTGGGGGTAAGATATAGATGTAGCATTTTCATATTTTCTTATATTTTATCAAATATCTGAAAACTAGACATTTGATTGAAATTTAATAAAAATTCGAAATAAGAAACTGTCAGTTGTTTTAGAAATAGACTTAATATGAAGTAAGAATGGAAAAAAATGATTTATTAAATTTTTTTATTTTCACAAATTTTCAAATATTTTAATTATATATGTTTTTTATTCTAGTTTCTTTTTAATTATTATTATTATTGTTATTCTTCCTATTAAGAGTCATTTGTGTATTTTTTTTATTCTCTTTATTTAAAAGATTGTTTTTTACATATTTCCTTATCTTAATTTTTTCATCATCCTTAATACAACAAAATATATGGAAATAAAATCCAAGACACTAAAAAGGAAGAAAAAATGAGGAAAATAACTTATATTAGAGAAAGAATAAAATCTAAAATAATTGAAAGAAAAAATGATGTATTTATTGAAAGTAATTTAAACAAATTCGTAAGATTGAAGAATAAAGAAGTTAAGAATATTGTAAGAATAAAGGTTTAATTAAAGAAAATAAACCAAAAGAAACAAAAAGGAAAGGGATAAAAATATGAAATATTAAAACATATATCGATAAAGAGAGTAATGATATAATCTAACAAAACACAATGTATAGAAATGAATAAAGAGAAAGAAGTATGTTTAAATAATTGAGAATGACCAAAGTAATAAGACATATAACAATATTCAAAACTTGTTTTAAAAGATTAAAAATTATTTTAATTAATAGGTTTTAGTCTAAATGGAAATGAATAGTAATTAATTATCTTATCATGTCATTAATAAAAGACAAATTAGCTTGGTTGAAGGGAATAGTCAATGGCGTTTTTGGTAGTGAAAAAATACATAATTTTCATTTTTTAAAAGAAGATCTTCTAAAGATATTATAGATGTTCTGTTCTTAAAATTATATACTAATACAAGTATAATAAAAATATATCTATCATTCTCAGAATAGTTATCACTAAACATATCATAAATTAACCATTGCAACGGTATTAAAACTGGGATAACAATAAAAATAAAATTTCTATAAACAATTCAAATCTATAATGATAATATATCTAAAGCTGTTTACTGTGAAACAAAAAAATGTATTAAATATTAAAAGAAAGTATTTAACAAATTAAAATAATAAGTGAAATAAACTGTAAAGTAAGGAAATAGAGACTCTCAATAAAATCTAAGAGTTAGTAATAAAATTACTATATAAAGTGAAACCAAATATTTTTATCAACTAGAACATTCGAATATATGGCAATCAAACAGTTATTTCCCTTATAGTTATTGAAAAAATGAAATTATATTCTCTTCATATCATACAAATTGTTATTTAAATAATCTTTTAAATAAAAATAAAGAGAACCTTCCTTTTTTATTTGTTCTTTTATTATTTTAATATTTTCTTTATACTCATTTTTAATTATTGGTATTTTCTGGTTGTATTGTTTATTTGGTTTATGTTATAACTAATAAATTCTTTGTATAATGAAGACATAAACTTTCTTAAAAAAAATCATTTATTATCAAAAACTCTTCGTAACAAAAGTTTAATATATTATTTCACAATAAATTCTTTTCTTTTATAAATAGAATAACGCAAAAGGAGTTGTAGCACTGATTTTGTTAAAATGAAACTTTAACTAATAACCAAAACAATAAAACAAAAATCTCTTTGGTTCAAAGAATGTATTCTGCCAAATCTTTGATATGAGAAACATCACTCTAAGTTATTTCATTTTTATTTATTCTTATGAATGTTTTATTTTATTTAAAATACCTTATCTTGTCACAATTAATATCTCAACTTATTGTTACAACCAAAAAGGATGTTTGGCCAAAAAATAAATACATGAATGAGGAATGATAAAACAATTGAAAGAGATGTGCTTCTCTATTAATCTATAATAATTATAAACAAAACACACTTATCAAATGTTTATTCTTAACACCAGTTAAAGAAAGTTGATTTTTTTTTCTTTGATCCTTTAATAAAATAATTTCTTATTCAAATGATGTTATTTGATTAATTCACATATGAAATTAAAAAATTGATTTGACAATGTTTTTTATCAAAACATTTTTGAATATACTTTTAAAAAACACTCAAACGTCAAAAAGTTTTTGATCATCTTTTTAAAAATTGATTTTTAAGAATGTATTCTATTTGAATAAAATAAGTATTTATTCAAAATTAAAGACTCAATGAAATTATATAACTTATAAACGAGTTTTGTGTATTGTACTTATTGATATAATAATACAATGATTACTATTTTTATTAAGTTATGAATGTTTTTGATATTCCTTTTGTTTATTAATTTATTGATGAAAATAAAAGTCTTGTAATTTATTATAGTTTAATCTCTTTATCATTACTAATAATATATATTCAACAAAATATTTTTAATAAACAATTACTTGTTAATATAAAATAAATTTGTTTATAAATAAGATTGTATTTAATAATATGTTATCCATCTATTTTCATGTCCTATTATATTTATTTGTTTCAATGTTTAACGAGGAGAAGATAACATAAAACAAAAACTATATAATCATGTTATTTATATATTAAAAATATTCCTATAGCTAGTATAAAAATAATAGTTTATTGTTTATATTAAAAAAAGAGTGATGTATTACGTTTCTCTCAATGAAAAATTATTGAAACAAGTTAATAAATATAATGTTTAATGTTTTCATGATAATATTCATGAAATTTGTTTGTGTATATTCTATTTCAAAACGATTCTTGAATAGTTATTCTTGTATATTTCTAAATTTTATTCTCATTTCTTTATTATTTTTTATTATTAAATCAAACAACACTAAGAAGAATGAAATGTTCCAATTAACAAAATGCAAGATGGAGCAATATTCAGATTGTATAGAAAAACAAAATTAATGAAAAAATGAAAGAATAAAATACGCAACACTTTGTAAAGACAAGATGGCTACAATAGAACACATTCTACTATCTTGTATTTATCATAAAAATCACAAAAAGAAAAACATGACAATATTGGCATTATAATATTGATTGATAAGAAAATACACAGGAAATATTCAATATAAAAAATCCCCATATGAAACAGTGTTCCAATATAAAGACATCACAATGATATGGAACAAACAAATAATGCCTAAAAGTGATGGACAATACCACAAAAGACCAGATATATATGTATTAGATAAAAAGAATAAAACTGATCTATTATTTGATATGACTATTGTGGCTGATGACAATATTAATTGAGTGTAAATGAAGAAAAGAAATATGTACAAGGAATTAAAGAATATAATAATGAAAATAGAAAAATTAAAAGATGTCAAAATAATTCCAGTAGTAATCTCAATAAATGGATTAATAAAGAACTCAAGTGTTAAATTAATTAAAGAATTAAAGAATGAGATTAACATCATTAAAGAAACTAAAAACAATGTAATAAAAAACATGATGGAT
>NW_001914907.1:0-15491 GCF_000208925.1 Entamoeba histolytica HM-1:IMSS | reverse complement strand
TTATCTTTTGTTTTAAAAAATAAAAATAAAAAGCAATTAATTAAGTATTAATAGAACTAGCTTCTATTCTTCCTGGCTTAGGGGAGACTAATCCCGTCCCTTCGTCTTCTTCTTCAAGTAGCTCTACGGAGTATGTTTGGTTGTGATCTCCGCAGTATTCCATGACATCCATCATGTTTTTAATCACAAGGTTTTTTACTTCTTTTTCGATGTCAATTTCAATTTTTATTTCTTTAATTAATTTATTACTTTCTTTATTTATTAATCCATTGATTGAAATTACTACTGGAATTATTCTGACATCTTTTAATTTTTCTATTTTCATTAGCCTATTCTTTAATTCCTTATACATATTTCTTTTTTTCCAATAGGCTCAATTAATATTGTGATCAGCCACAATAGTCATATCAAATAATAGATCAGTTTTATTCTTTTTATCTAATACATATATATCTGGTCTTTTGTGGTATTGTCCATCACTTTTAGGCATTATTTGTTTGTTCCATATCATTGTGATGTCTTTATATTGGAACACTGTTTCATATGGAGGTTTTTTATATTGAATATTTCCTGTGTATTTTCTTATCAATCAATATTATAATGCCAATATTGTCATGTTTTTCTTTTTGTGATTTATTATGATAAATACAAGATAGTAGAATGTGTTCTACTGTTGCTATCTTGTCTTTACATAGTGGGCAGTATTTCAATCTTTCATTTTTCATTATTTTTGCTTTCTTATACCCACAAAATATTGCTCCATCTTGCATTTTAGTTAATTGGAGAAATGCATTCTTTTTAATATTGATGGACTTCCATGCTTTCACTGTAGTAGTTTTATCTACTCCTTTTGACTCGAACCATCTTCTAAAGTGTCCACTTATTTGATGACACTTCCATTTTTTGATGTGTTGGTCGGTCAATAATTTCTTTATTTCTACTACTACTTCTTTTTCTTTTTTCTTTTCTATCCCTTCATTTATTATTTCTTCTATTTTTGTTTCTGGGATTTTATGACCTAGGGCTTTTTTAATTCTATTCCACATTCCTTTCTTACTGTACCATCTATCTAATATGTTATTTCCAATTTCACTTTCTCTGGTACAGTAGTACATCACTGTTCTTACTAATTCAATAACATATTCGTCCCTTATATTTATTAATCATTCATTTCTTCTTGAGGGACATACAACCTATCTTTGGAGTTTCACCATTGTATTTTGCCTTTCTTAAGTATTTTCTTATCTCCAAATCAATTTTGTCTAGGTCAGTTATTTTCCAATTTACAACTGATGCTGAATATCTGAAAATAGGGATTACTTCATTGTTTATTCTAGTAATATATCTTATATTACTACTTTCATCAGTGTTTATTTCTTCCATCTTCTTCATCATTTTTTCTTTGATGGTTTTACAATTGAAGGTGTCATCAATTTCATCGGACTGCCATATTCCTAAGTATTTATACAAGTCCTCACCTTCAATGACTGGGATGTTTTGCATTCCATTTGGTATTTCTTTAATGTTTTTTAATACCAATCCTGATTTTTTCTCATTCATTTCCATCCCTATTCCACTTATTATTTCTTTAATTTCATTGTGGATTATTCCCATTTCTTCACTACTTTGCGTCATTATTCTCAAATCATCCATATATAATGTGTGATTTGCTTTTGGGAATTTCTCTTCGATGATTTGTGAAATTACATTCATCTGAATGATGAAGAGTAGAGGGGATAAGGAATCACCTTGTAAAATTCCTCTATTTAATTTAATACTACCTAGATATTCATTAAATTTATAGCCGATGAATATCTTCCATCTAGTCATTATACTTTCAATTATGTCAATGATGACACCCTCTACATTAAAATACTTTAATGATTCAATTACCCATTCGTGGTTTACTGTGTCATATGCTTTCTTAATGTCATAATATGACTCCACATATTTTGGGTATTTCTCTTCTTTCTGCTGCTTCATCATATAACTATTAATTATTCCTTCTTTAGCAGCTAAAGATTGCAACTTACATCCCAATTGGTTGCTACTGATTTTAAATGATTCACAATTCATGTTAAGTCTTCTGTGAATCTTTTCTTTTAATATGGAGGTAAATACTTTCATAATTACATTTGTACAACTGATAGGACGATAATTAGTGACATTATTCATATCAATTTGTGGATTAATAAAGTTCTTCCACTTACCATGTCTAATGGGATGTTTTCGGGGAAGTTTAACCATTCATTGAAGATACTGAGAATGGCTTCTCTTGATGATGACATCCTTTTCCAATAATACCCATATATAGTGTCTATTCCTGGTGCTTTCCAGTTACTTATTTTCATTATACTTAAATTTAATTCATTTATTGTTATTATGACACTATCATAATTTCTATATCTTTCATTCCACAAGATGATTTGTTTTATTTTCCAATTTTCTTTATTTAATATCACCTGTGTTTCGTATAACAATTTCATGTATTCTAAAGTAATATCGTTATTTGGGTATATTTCATTTTTGGGGTCTTTTTTCCTTATTCTAATTTTCTTGTTAGAATCAAACATGATTTTATTTGTATTGATTCTGACTATTGCATCTTTATTAAATTTAATTCTTTCTTTTATCATTGTCATCATATATTTTATGTATTTTATTCTTTCTAGTGCTTTAACTTTTATTCCTTCTTCATCATGTTCATTTAATTTCATGATGCACTTTATTCTGTACCATTTCCTTCCCTTGACCAAATCTTCTAGTCTATTTATTTTCTTTAGGATTTCTTTAATTTCATCAAATTTATCTCTTATTATTTTATTTTGGAGATAGAGGTGCATACACATTGAAATATTCTTCATATCATCTTGCAGATAATCCATTCTGCTTCATGATTATACTCATCTATTATTAATTTCCCTTATTAATTCATCAGTTTCTTTTCTTTTCCAGTAGTAATTAATGTTTGAACATTTTTCTACTTTCATTTCTTTCACTTTATTGATGAGAGTGTTAAGATATTCTTCATCAATTTCAGTAGAATTATTCTTTAATATGATGTTTTTTATTATTGAATTACACTCTACTCTTCCTTCCATTATATCATTTACTTTCACTTTAATGTACCGTTTAGTGCTTTCTTTTATTTTATGTGATATTTTAATATATTTAATATATTCTTTTTCATTATTGACATTGATGTTTGTCACTTTTATTATACTTTCAATTTGTTCCCATCTTAATTTCTTATATAATTTCTTATTCAACCAATTAATTCAAAACAATACAACACTTCATTTAAAATTTGATTTCTTTGGTTTGTTGTATTTCTTGTCTGATTATCATCTCTTGTTTTTTTGACAATCAGTGCTTTGCTTTCCTCTTCGATTTCCACTACTGTCTTTTTCATAGGAGTAGTTTCGTTCATCTCCATCGTTCCTGATGATGCTTTCCTCAATACTGGTTGTGTATTTATCACAAGTGTCATCGTTTTCTTCTTCTCTAATTCCTTCTGTGAGATAAAATTTTCAATATCATCTTGTTGTTTTGATATTATTTGTTTTTGTGCTTCATTTTCTTTTTGTGTGTTGTCTAATTCTTCTCTTGTTATTTCTGCAATTTCTTGGTTTTTAATTGCAATTTCTTGATACTCAGAGATTTGTTTTTCTTTATCTCTTATTTCTTTCTTTAATTCTTCAGTGTTTTTTTCTATCATTTCAATCTTCTTCTCTAGTGTGTTTGTATTTTGTTCTAGTATCTTGTTTCTCTTTTTCAACTTTTCAATTTCTTCTTTCATTTCTTCATTTTCTTTTTCAATCTTCTTTTTATTAGCTTGGATGCTTCGGATTTTTTCTTCTTTATTATTTACTTCTGTGATTTTCTTTCCTTCTATCTCATTTATTTTTCCTTGTAATTTTAAATTTCTTTCTTCTAATTTTTCATTTTCTTTCTTCATTTCTTCATAATTCGTTTGAATCTTTCTATTTTGTGTTTTCATTTCTGTAATTTCTTCTTCAAATTCTTTCCTAACTATTTCTTTTGCTTTTCTCATCATTTCTTCTGAGATGGCTTGTTCTTCTTCCATTCTTTTCATACTTAATTCTTTAAGTTTTCCTTGTAATTCAGTAATTTGATTTTTCAGAGCAAGTATTTCTTCTTTTTCTTTTTCTTCTTCTATCTTTTCTTCTTTATTTTTTGTTTCTTCTTGTACTTTCTTTATACTTTCTGTTTCATTTATTATTCTTGCAATTTTACATCTATCATTCATTTCTTTAATTGGGTTTTTGTTTTTAATTTCTTCTTCATTTGTTTTAATGTCTTTTTCCTCCCAATCTTTTGTTTTTTCTTTAAACTCTTCTTTCGTTTTTTCAATTATCTTTTTCTTTTTAATTGAATATACTTCTTGGAGGATATCATACCATCTTTTCTTCTTACCTTCATATTTTTTAAGTATTTCTTCGTATTCTCCTTCATTCCATTCATTTGTTATTTTTTTTATTCTTTCTTGTATCTCTTTTATTGTTAGCCATTTGTATTTGTTATTTGTATAATCTTTATTGTTATTGTATTTACCTTGTTTTTTATTTGTTTTTCTTTGTGTCTTTCGTCTTCTAAACCCTTTTTCCTTGATGTATCGTTTACCTTTATTATTATAATTGTTATGCCATTTATTGCTATTGACATTTCTTTTTTTGTTGTATGACCTTATATTTCTATGTCTTGTTTGCTTTTCTTTACAAGACCCTAAGGTTTTACACAATAGCCATGGCATTAAAATTTGTTGTATTTCCTGCATTGGAAAAGGATCTCGTTTTAAAAAATAAAAATAAACCAAGAAAAAAAAACTAAAAACAAGACTCAAAAATCAAAAATGAAATTATTGGTATATGTTTCACTCATCATTTTTTCTTTTGGTATTGTTGTTAATAAAACTAAAAAGATTAAGCTGTATTCTGTTTGTCTTTCTTTTTCATCCTTTTTTATACCTACACTCACTTATAGAAAACAAAACAAAATACTTGCCAAAAAGAACAGTGTTCTATTCCATATATTTCTCAAACTTCATTTGACTGTTCTAATGAAGCAAGTGCAAGTGGGTTGTTAAGCAAAGGGGAATTTACTATTGATGATTTGATAGAAGCTATGTACTTTTATGGAACAACAATAGACCTTGTAGGATCATTAAATAAAGACGCCTTTAGCCCACCCTCTTTTATTGTTGTTAAAGTGAATAATAAGCCTGTTAGATTTGGGGTTATAAATGAAGATTATTTAAAATGTAGATCTGAAGAGTGTTGTATGAGAAGATACAGTGAATCAACAACAGACAGTATTGTCAGAAGAGGAAAAAATATATTTTCAATTGAGAGTCAAAGTAATGTTATATGCATTTCTTCTATAGAGATTAAGTTTAATTATGGAATACAATTACCTGATATTATTACGCTAACACCATCATGTGGTCCTATAGAAGGGAATACAACGATTCAAGTATTTGGGAATAATTTTCAAGAAGAAGGAAAACAATATTATTGTTGGTTTGGGAATGAAAAAAGTAAATTTGATGTAATAAATTCTACATTTGGAAATTGTTTAAGTCCAAATATTAATAAAATTCATTCATATCAATTTCATGTTGGATATGAAGATGATGGAAATATTAAATCAAACGTCGAGTTTGAATATTATAATTGTTCGATAATGAAAGCAGAAAATCAAAATTATCAAGAAAAACAAATTATTATGGTTAATGGAAATGGATTTATTGACACTAAAAGTATTTATTGTAAATTAGAAGAGACTAACTATAGCAAACTATCACCTATTATTTTAAAAGCAGAGTATATTGATCAAAATACAATAATATGTCAAATAAATAATATGGATGAAATTAAAAACAAAAAGTATTTTCTTAGTATTTCATTAAATAATGTTGACTATATTAAATACAACACAAGCGTTTTAATTAAACCTGAAGTTCAATATTATAGCATTGAATGGATCATTATTCTAATAATATTGACAATAACTATTATTATTCTTCTATCAATAGTTACTGTTGGTGTTTTATTTATAAAGAAACAATCTCAACAAGAATCGGTTGATCAAACAATCTCAACAAAAGAGATAGTTTGTGATAAAATTATTGGAAGAGGTAGTTTCGGGGATGTATGGAGTGCTAGTTGGAAAGGTCAAGAAATAGCTGTAAAACTCATTCCTATTGAAAGGGTAGAAAAGAAAAATATTGAAGAAGTTACTAAAGAAGTTAAACTTATGAAATCACTAAGACATCCTTGTATTCTTCAATTCTTTGGAAGTGGAATGGATAATAATTTTATGCTTATAGCAATGGAACTAATGCAAAATGGTACTGTTAGAGAAATATTAAATAATAGTTGTATTAATTTAACTATAGAAAATAAATTAAGAATGCTTAAAGACACTGCTAGTGGAATGTTTTATCTTCATCACTGTAAACCACCAATTCTTCATAGAGACCTTAAAACTAATAATTTACTTGTTAATGATAATTGGTGTGTAAAAGTCAGTGATTTTGGATTATCAACTCCTTTACTTGGTAAAGAAATTAACACAACAAATCTTTGTGGTACATTAGCATGGATTGCTCCAGAAATTTTACAAAATAAACCATTTGGTATTAAAAGTGATGTATATTCTTTTGGTATTGTTATGTGGGAAATTCTTACTCGAAAAAGACCATACTCTAAACTTACTCCATATCAGATAATGCTTAGTGTCAGCCAAAAAGGATCTAGACCTAAAATTCCAAAAAAACTTGCAACTAATGAAATAAATAAAAAATATATTGAACTAATGGAACGTTGCTGGGATGAATTACCTGAAAGTCGTCCTTTGTTTGATGAAATTATTGATATTTTGACTGATTTAATAGAAATGACAAAATTTTGTTAATAAATGTTATATATAATCAAAATTTATTTCTTTTTCATTTAAGGAATTTAAAGTACTAAATTTTTATTTATAGATCCAAAAAAGAAGAAAAGAGAAAAATCTAGAGAAAATGAAAAGAAAAAAAGAAAAAGGATTTTTGAGATTCAAAGATGTCTGCTGAACAAACTGCAACATTAACTGTTTGTCTATTTTTTAGTATTAAAAATTAAGGTAAAATGAAAGGTAAATAAATGAATAAACGAAAAAAATATTAATAAAATAGTATGAATTTGAAAGTATTGCAAAGAAATTGGACTATTTACAACATTTAACTAAAGGCTATGCTTCTCTCTTCCAACAAAGAGGAAATACTGAAATTGAATATGCTAAACATTTGATTCAACAATGTTCAACTCCTATGAGAGTTGGAACCCTTTTATTAAAAAAAGAAGTTCCATTAGACTCTCTTGAAAATACTATGAAGAGTGCTTTAACTGCATTTAATACAGAAACATTAAAAGTTGCTCAAAGACATAATGAAATGGGTGTTATTTTTATTGAACAAGTTTCTAAGCCATTAGAAAATTTACAACGCACACTTGAATTGAACAGAAAAAGAATTGTTAATGAATATCTTGTAAAACACAAGAACCATCAATTATTAATTAAGAATGCTGAGAAGAGTGCTGAACAATATAAAAAGGCTGTTAATGAATTGAAACAAATTACCTCTCAATTAAATACTGCAATGACACAAAATGTAACTATGGTAGATAAATTAGTAGCTAGAAAACAACAAGCTGTTACTCGTGTACAAACAGCTGAAAATAACTATAAACAAGCAGTTGAAAAAGCCAATGCTTTTGGAGAAGAAATGTATGGTGAGCCAGTAAAAAAGATTAATGAAAGTGCCATTGAATTAATTAAGAATCAATTTGATAGTGCTAAAAATGTTTTTGGTATTGTTGCTACTCAATTAACTGAAATTGTACCAATTGAAGATGAAGCCTATAAAACACTTAAAACAGAAGTTGATAAGATGAGTTATGAAGAAGACTTAGAACAATTCGTTAAGGCTAATGCTAATGTTCACTCTGCTTATGTTCTTTCTGTTGAACTTGATACTACCTTAAATGAAACACCTGAAGACAATTTTGTTAATGCTCCAATTAATACTGAAACTCCAGCCACAACAGACTCTACCACTGGAACAGAAAAGAAAGAAGAAGAGAAACCAGTTGAAGAAGAAAAGAAAGAAGAAGAGAAACCAGTTGAAGAAGAAAAGAAAGAAGAAGAGAAACCAGTTGAAGAAGAAAAGAAAGAAGAAGAAAAACCAGTTGAAGAAGAAAAGAAAGAAGAAAAACCAGCTGAGGAAGAAAAGAAAGAGTAAGAGCAAACCTCTTTTATTCGATTGAACAATAATGATCAATTGAGACAATTTTCTTTAATAATTATCATAGAGTTATTATTTATTTTTTTTAATAAGTAGTTAATAATTATAGTTTGTTGCTTGAGGTAAATTATTTCAATGTCTTTGGTATTAGTAGAAAAACACAGCACATACTTTCTCTTGTCATGACTAATTTGTTAGTGATAAATAGTAGGAATGTAATTATTTTATCTTTTATGATGTTAGACTTTTCATTTGAAATGAATGGTTTATATCTCATATATTTCCTTGAAATAATTAAACCTTCTTTGCTTTATTAACAAAATAATAGAAATTTCTTCCAGTGAAATGAAAAATCAAATTCAAACTATTCATGTAACTTTGCTCAATCAAATAAATATCTAAAAATAAAAGCTGAGACTTTTGAAGAAAAGGAAACAAAAACTTAAAATATGACAAACTGAAAAGATAAAATTATAATTTCACGATGAGACCATCTCATCAATCAGTTTGTTATTTTATTTAAAAGTGTTCTTTTAAATTTTGTTCATTAACGGAGTATAGCCACTTCAATGGATCAATGAACAAGCCAAAATCAACTTGACTAGTTTTAAATCATTGGAGGATGGAGTTGTTTTTGTTCAATTAGTTAACAACCTAACAAATACTAAAGTTGCTTTCAGTGCTCAACCTAAAAATATTTTTCAACGTATAGAAAATTTTAGTGTAGCTTTTGCAACCATTAGGAACAAGTTCAAACATGATTGTACAGAAAATATTATGAGAATGGTTTCTGGGGATGAAGAGGAAATAGCTAAATTTGCTTCAACTTTACAACAAGTTTGGACTGTAAAAAATAAACCAAAAGTGAGTAAATTTGAACCGTTCCATTTTAAAAAGAAGAATGAAAGAACAATAACACATAATACTAATAATACTGTAATAATGAAAAAACCTTCTAAACAATCTATTGTACAAGTTAATGAAATGGATTCAATTAAAAAGGAGAGTATAAAAGAAAATAGTAGTAGTAGTTCTATTTCAAATGAAGAAGGAAAAGGGTATGAATTTACTGGAGATGAAGAGATTCTTATTGATGAGATAAAAAGAAAAATGAATCGATTTAGAAGAGCCAGTGATCCAAGAGAAATGCAAGTTGTTACTGATGTTGACTTGTATAGTAAAAGGTCTAGAAAAACAATTTGTTTTGGAAAAATTAAGAATGAACAAGTTGGAGAAAGTGCTGAATGTATTGAGTCAAGTGGAACTACAACTACAGAAGGAATAAGTAGTGAAGAAAATGAGAGTGAAGGTTTATCTTGTAGAGACCAAAGCACTGAAAGACTCAGCTCAAGTGAACTAAAAATTGAAGAGAAAAAATTACGACCGAGTCTTCAAGGGAAACTTCATAGGAGAAAAACTACAAGGTTCAGTGCTGAGTTTGGAAAAGAACTTCAAGAGGCTCTTTTAAGACAACACAATGAACATGAACTACGGGTATTTAATGAAGACCAATTTAAAAATGTACTTAAAGAACTTCATGAAAAAAGAAAGCAAAAAGATGATGTTGTGTTATTAAAGAAATGTGGAGAAAAACAAGCTATTTCAGTGAAAATGAAACCTAATGGAAGGAATATTTCTCCAAAGAAAGAAGTTCCACCACTCTGTATTAATTCAATGATACAAACAATCTCATATAATAGAGAGATACCTATTCGAAGAAGAACACAAAGAAGGCAATCATGTGCATTGGCTATTGATGAAGTACATGAAATACAAAAAGTTATTGGAGTTGAAAAGAATTGGAATGAGAAAATATATACTGAACAAGACATAGTTCTAGTTAAAGAGATTCAATGGTTAATCAGAAACAGAGAAGCTCATAAAAATGGAATAAAAATTATAAAAAGAATGAAAGAAAGAAAAGGGGCTGTTTTAGAATTAATGAAAAATGAGAAATATTTTTTGGAAAATATGGAAATCTTAAAAGAAAGTCTTGAAGTACTTAAGAGTAATGGAGGAGGAAGTATATTTGCTCTTGCACAAGAATATAGGAAGAAAGTTGTTGAAGTAACAGAAGAATTAAAGAATAAGTTAGAAGAAATTATTTGTAAGAAAAAAGAAGTATATGGCAATGGAATTGCTCAATGTTTCATAAAGGAATTTGGTAAATTTGAAGAATATGCATATTTCATTAATTTGTATAAAAGAATAATGAATGACTATGAAGAGATTATGAAAAAACAAAGTGAAAAAATGCCAATTTATGAATATATGTTAAAATTAAAAATTAAAAAACAAACAGATTTAGACTCATTAAGTTCTATGCCGTTTCAACATATTATGAGATATAAAATACAACTAAATAGAATTATGGAAACATTACCAAAATATGATTCAAGAATGAAGGAATATGAACAAGCAAATCAAATTGTTGGAGATGTTATTTATAATGTTAATAATCAATATAAAAGTTTTGCTCAATCAACAGAGTTAAATGAAATTATTGAAAGACTATCAATTAAAATAGATAAAACATTATTTGGAAGAACAGTTTTATCAATAGAAAATGGTAATATTATTAAAGTTAAATCAAAAGATATTTTTAAAGGGAAGTATAAAGGAAAAACAAAAAAATGTGTTATTCTTATTATTTCTGATGCTATTTTATTTATTGTTAATAAATCATTAACTGATTTAAGTGAAGTACATCTTTCAGATATTTCAGAGAAGAAAAAAGTATTAGTAGAAAATATATTTTATTTTGATAATCTTGTTTTAATGCCATTTAGTTCACATGAACTCCATATTTATAATAATAAAGAAGATTATTTAATAAAATTTTCTAATACAAAGGAAATGACATGTTTTATAAATACAATAGAAGAAATGATAACTAATTTATGGATTAGATACAGTTCAGTATTAAAGTCAATCAAAACAGATAAATATTCATTCTTCTCGACTGAAGTAGAGGATTCATCTTTTCATTCAGATGCACTTTTAGATAAAAGTACTGTTATTCATATTGTGTTAGCTGGAATTTATTTATTCTTATACAAAAGTACTTTAGATTTTGTAAAGCAAAGGAAACCATTACATACATTTAATTTGTTTGAAACTAAAGTTTTAATTCAATGTAACGAATTAGGAGAGACAGCATTTATTACCTTTTGTGTAAATGATAAAGAGATTAAAGTTCAATTACAATCACTTCCATTAGGAATGTTGTGGATGAATTGTATGAGAAATGAAATGCAGTCATATCTTTATGCTAATAGAAATTGTCTTCCATTATTACCAAACTTACCTATAGGAATTAATCCATGGTATATATGGCAAATTATTCCAAATATTAATGAAAATGATAAATGTTTTCTTTGTGGGAAATTTAGTTCAATGGTCGATGCTCGTACTGGAAAATTTTATTGTAATGAATGTGGAAAAAAAAAAAGAGATGCTTCTTTATGTGAAACATCTAGAACTGCATTATCAGTACTTGCGTCAATAACAAAAGATTCAAGACAATTATTAGCACGCGGAAATAATATTCTTAAAGCATTACTCCAAGACCATTAAACATTGTGTTTTTAGTAATTTCAACATATATTTTTGTTTCTTTTTTTTTCTATTTCTTTTTTTAAATGAAACAATAACAACTGAAAATCATTAGAATTTATTAGAAGGTTTGTTATATTTATTCAACTAAGAATATCATATTACTTCATGACATTATTTAAACAATTCATTTTGTACTTATTTATTTCATATGGACTCTCTAAACATTTTATGTCATTTTCTGCTGGTGTTATATTTGATGTTGAAGAAGGAGAGTGTTATGAAACTCCAATAGACAAACAACCATTTATCCCTCATTTTGAGAATTACCATTTAGTTGCTTACTTATATTATGACAGTAATTGTACAAAATATTATACCAAAACCCTTTTAAGTGAAACAACATTTAGTGGATTAAATAGATTTATTTATGGAAATAATATTCCTAAAAATACTGGTGCTAATCTAAAATTAAGTTCTGATAAAAATCATGGAATTAACAATTATTGGTTAAGTGATTGTGCTGATGATGACATTAATAAAAAAAGATATATGGTTGATATTCAAAACAAAACAGTTATAAGAAAGTCTTTTGACTACTCTGATATTAACTGCACAGGAAAACCTATTCTTATTGAAACTTTTAAGTGTTATGAAGTTAATAATGATAGGTATATGGATTGTTCACGTGCTTTCCAAAATTAATTAAAGTGTGTCATTAAAATAAATTCAGTTAAAATTCCAAAATTTATCTCATTTAGTTTATTTTTTTTATTTCTTTATTAACTCTTCTATGTATTCTACATCAATCTCTTTTTTCTTTTTCTTTCTATTAATCTCTCTAATCTTTCCATTTTCTATATTATCTTCTTCTTTAGTCATGTCATCTACTTTATTATTAATGTATTCTATGTTTTCTTTTTTAATCCCTTTACTTCTTTTAACTGTTTTTATATATTCTTTGATTGTAATATCAATATTATATTCTTCTAATATTCTTTTTATTTCTTCATTTCTTCATTTCTTTTTTATTTTAATATTCATTATATTAATTCCATAACAGACGTATTCATTCTTCCTTAGTTCTGTTTCTTCTCTTCTCCTTGTTTCACTTCTTCCTCTTCTTTCTTCTCTTGTTTTTCTTCTATTATAATCATCTTCTTCTGTTCTTTCCCTATTATATTCATCGTTTCTGTCACTGATGATGCTCGTCGTATAATTGTCCCTTGTTCTGTCTCTTTCATCCTTATTCTTTTCTTCTGTCTTTGAAAATTTCTTTCTTCGTCTTCTTCGTCTTCTTCATCTTGTTCTTTAAGTAATTCTTCTACGTTTATTCATCTTTTTTTCTATTCCATTTATTAGTAATTGTGTTTTCCTTCTTTCTTTCATTAGTTTACTTTCTATCACACTTTTATCAATTTGTTCTTGTAGGTATTTGTTCTCTATTCCTTCCTTCTCCTCTAACTCTTTCTTCATTTCTTCTTCTTTTTCTATGTTTTCTTTTCTTTCTTCTTCTATTATTTTGTCTTTTTCTTCTATTTCTTTGTCTTTCATCTTTCTAATCTTCTCCATCTCTTCTTTAATCTTGTCTATCTTTTGTTTTCTTTATTTCTTCTTCTCTCTTTTTGTTGTTTTCCTTTATCTCTTTCTTTTCTTTAATCTCTTGGATTTCTTTCTCTTTTTTTGTTTCTCTAGTTTTCCTTTAAGTGTTCTGATTTTTTCTTCTTTTCTATATATTTCTATAGTATGTATGCTTTTTAGTCTTTCTATTTCTTGTTCTCTCTTTCTAGCTTCTTCTTGTTCTTCCTTTTTCTCATTATTCTTTATCTCTTTTTGTTTTTGTATTTCTTCTTCTTTGCTCTTTATCGTCATTTCTAACTCTTTTTTTTTCTTTCTCAAATGTTATCTTCATTTTCATTATCTCTTCCTCAAATTCTTTAGTATTTTTTCCTTTTTCTTCTTCATACTTTTCTATTATTGTTTGTTTCTCTTCTTCTTTTCTTTCTTTTGAATCTCTTTTTTTCTTGCATTATTTCTTCTTTCTTGTCTACTATTTCCATTGGTGTTTTTTCTTTTACCTCTGTTGTTATCTCCAACTTCTCTTTAACTAGTCTCTCTATTTCTTCAAATCTTTTCATCCATTTTTGTATTGTTTTTGTATTTTCTTCTTTCCTTTTATTCTTCCATCCTTGTTCTTTCTTATAATATCCTTTATTCTTATATCTTCTTCTTCTTCCAAACCGTTCATTTCGATGATAATATTTGTTAACCCTTCTTCTAGGATTATAATAATTTTGGTTATAGTATTTTCTGTAATAACCTGAGTATTTTGATGTTTTGTTGAAAGTGTTATTAGGGTGATAGTGCTTCTTATAGTAGTAGTTATTGAACATTTTATGACCATTCTTCCTTTGATAGTGATTATTATAATTATGGTTTCTAATGCGTTTTTTAACTCTATTTCTTGTTGGGTAACTTTGTTGATAAAATCTTAGTGGTATTTTGGTGCTGTTCAATTGAAGTAAGAAGATGACATATAATAATATAATAAGAGAAATAATGATAAAAAGAAAATATATAAATATAATAATAATAAAAGAATAAAAAGAATATACATAAGTAAATATGATTCATCAAATCATCTATTTCATTAATATTTCATACAAAATGAATACAATTGATTATAAAATATAAACATAAATATTTATATATTCTGTATTTATCATACTTTTTATTTTTTTTAGAAGCAAAATATAATAAATGGAAAATTCTAATAATGCAAATTATTTTGCATCTTTTTTCATTTTTGTAATTTATTTAGATGCATTATTTCTTTGCTTATTTTTGTGCTCAATACTTTCATTCAACGTTATTTATTGATATTATTTTATCACTTTTAATTTTATATTATTTTGAATTATCATAAATTGAAAATGACGTGTCTTTATTTAATAAGAAATGAACTATCATTTGTATTTCTGTATTTTTTATTTTTTGGTATTATATTATTCTTTCTATTATTTGTAGAATTTATTATTATACATTTCTTAGAATAGGATTATTATATTATTTCTATTCATTTCTATATATTCAAATGAATAATACAAATAACAAATGAATAAGAATGATGATTCATTTTAATTTAATTATATGAATATTTCATTTATTTACATTTTGATTTGTTATGTTGATTCAATTAATACAACACTCTATTCTTTATTAATCTACATATTAAATTATTTTATCATTCATTTTTATTGTTATAATAATTCTCTTCTTGTTGAAATATCATTTAACGCCTTTTCATAAACAAAAAATAAATAAATAAATATGAATGAGAAATACTCATACATCAATCTATTAAAATGAAATAAATAATCAACTCAATAATATTAATATTATAAAAGAAATAAAATGAGTATTAAATTTAATGAATGATAATATATAATGATGTTTTATTCTTCATTTCATTAATTAAATAAATTGATAAAATAGCTAAATGAATAATCATAAAACTAATACAATAAAAACACGGAATGAATATTTCAGATTGAGTATAAATAGATAATATCATTTATAAGGGTACGAAAATTAGCAAAGAAAAAATGCATCTAAATAATTTACAAAA
>NW_001914908.1:25074-78895 GCF_000208925.1 Entamoeba histolytica HM-1:IMSS | reverse complement strand
AACGAAAAAAAGCAAATAATTGAAAAAGAAGAGAATGAATGATATAAAAGAATAAAAATAAAGTAAGAAGTTTGATATGATGAAGAAAGAATAAAAGTAGAAAGGAGAGAATATAAAAAGAAAGAAGATAAAGTGTAATAAAACAAAAGAGATGATAAAAGAAGAAAAGAAAGAAAAAAAATAAAGGATGCAAATTTTATTGAAACAAATAAAAAAAGTGCAAAATTTAATGATGCAAAATATTTTGAAATAAAAATAATTCATCATTTGATATTATTATTATATTTGATAATAAATTATATTATATATTAAATACATAATATTTCTTTATTATTTATCTTTTATTTCTTTTTATTATTTCATATATTAAATTATTATTCATTCATTTATTATTTATTATTTCATTTATTAAATAAAATGAAAATGAAATTGTAAAATATCAATCAATTAAATATTCATGAATAATAATTTATTAATATTTAATAATTGAAATAACAAATAATAAAGTAACAATAATGATATATTCAATATATTCTTTATTTGATTTGTTCAATATTAGATTATTCTATTTCATTATCATTTCATTGTCTTCATTATTTTATTTATTATTTCATATTCATTTATTATTTTTTAAAATCAAATAACCAATAATATTGATATTCATTCATCATATTCATTTAATATAATAAATATACACAACATTTCAGAATAAAGAATGAATAATTAAGAATGAAAATATTGATTTATTCAATATTTTATTCAACATAAAATCAATAAAACATATATTTTGATAATACACAAATGAAATAATAAAGAAATATACAATACTCAAGAATTAATAAAAAAGAAATAAAAAGAATAAATGAATATAAAATTGATAAATAATAGAAGAAAGAAATAGAAAAACAACGAAAAACAAATAATATAAAAAGAATATAAATATATAAAAGAATAAAAATAAAGTAGAAGAAGAATATAAAAATAATAAATCACAAAGATGTAATAAAAGAAGAAAAGAAGAAATAAAAAGTGTATTTTATTGTAAAAATTAGAAATATTCAATAAAAAGTGTCTAATTTAATGATGTAAAATGATTAACAATATTTTATTAATGAAAAATATTTTACTCTTTTTTATGTTTATTATTTATATGTATAATTTCATCATGATATTTATTATATAATCAATAATATGTGTTATGTGATTATTATAACATATAATAAGTGATAAAATATAAATGAAAATGATATGAATATATAACATAGATAGAATATAAAACAAAAGAATAATAAGAATAAATGATAAATAAAACGAGAAATGATAGTCAATGATATAATAATAAAATCAAAGTATAAAAGATAAAATTAATATTAATATAAAACAAAAGAGAATAAATATAAATTGAAAATAGATATAAATGATAATAATATAAAAATGATAAGGATGAATAAACAAATATATCTAAATAGAAAAGAATAACAATAAGAAAATCTAAAGAATATAAACATAAAAATAATAAAATAAGAAGAATATAATAATATAATAATATATAGATAATAAGAAGATGATAGATAAATAATATAAACAGAGAAATAAATATAAAAATACGATAGATAAATAACATAATAATAAAAGAATAAAAAGAATAAAAATAAATATGAATAATCAAATCATCTATTTCATTAATATTTCATACAAAATAGAAATGAATATAAAATATAAACATAAATATTTATATATTCTGTATTTATCATACTTTTTATTTTTTATTTATTTTTATTTTAGGAGCAAAATATAATAAAGTGGAAAATTCTATGGATGCAAATTATTTTGCTTCTTTTTTCTTTTTTGTAAATTATTTAGATGCATTTTTTCTTTGCTAATTTTCGTACCCAAATATGATTCATCAAATAATCTATTTCATTAATATTTCATACAAAATGAATACAAATGATTATAAAATATAAACATAAATATATACAGATTGTATATTTATCATATTTTTTATTTTTTTATTTTTATTTTAGGAGCAAAATATAATAAATGGAAAATTCTATGGATGCAAATTATTTTGCTTCTTTTTTCTTTTTTGTAAATTATTTAGATGCATTTTTTCTTTGCTAATTTTCGTACCCATTTAAAAGAAGTTATGAATAAATACAATTTCATTATTTTTCTTATATTCATTATATTTCATTATTTATCTTGTTTATATTTTAATTTTATTATCAATTATTTATTCTATTTTTACTTCTTGTTTTTCTTATTCATTTTATCATTCTTCAAATAATTAAACAAAAAGAAGTAAATTATTTAAATATTGATATTTGAATAGAATATAATTAGGAGTATAATATTGACAAATAAAATAAATAAATAATTGGCTCATCATTCAAACCCCTTCAACTTTGACAATAACAATTCTGGTTAATGCATGTAAAGTAGCAGAATTTGTTCCATTAATGAAAAGAAAACATTAAAACCAAAATATCTTTCGTTATTAGTTAATTAATTATTTGTAATAAAAAATATTAACTCAATTATTAACAATAAAAGTTTCAATTAAATTTAAGCCTGTGGATATCTGGCGTGATAAGTTGTATGAAGATGTTCATGTTGTTCATGACTATCAAAGTGTGAGTCAATCCATGCAAGAACATCTGTGTTTTCACAAGCTGCTTTAATATCAGTATTATCATCAAGTCTATCAAGTTCAGCAGTTCTTTTAACAAAGTCAGCTTTCTTAGCAGGTGGAATTTTTGGTTGTCCAGCACCACATTGACATCCATTAACACATGCCATCATTTCAACTACATCACATTTAAGTTCTCCAGCTCTCATCATATCACATGCTTTAGTAATGGCTTGCCCTCCATGACAAATTACACCAACAATTGGAGTTCCTGCAATATCAATTGTTAATTTAGTCATAGCAGAACCTGAAGTATTGTCTTTAAACATAACTTCAGCTTGAATTTTAGATGGATCCCATTGAAGTCCAGCTTGTTTAACTAATACTCTCAAAACTGTTTCAGCAACACCAGCAGTCTTTGCAAAAATATTTGTTCCTCCAGAAATTCTTCTGAATGGTAAATCACATTGTCCATCTTCAGTTTTAGAAAGAGTTTCTTCTCTTTCTTGAGTAAATTTACATTCTTCAGCTGGAAGATGTGCTTTGAAGTATGTAGCAATTTCATTTGTAGTTAAAGCAGCATCATAGTCTTGATGAAGATTAGGTCTTTGTGATTCTACTTTTTTAGCAATACATGGCATAATTCCAACTGTGTAAATATCTTCTTTTGGAATTTTCATATCTTTACACCATGCATTCTTAATACATCCAGCAAGACAAGCAATTGGTGATCTAGCAGTAGAAACTCTTGGAATTAAGTCTGGATATTTCTTTTCTAAATATTCTAACCATCCTGGGCAACATGAGGTAATAGCAGGTCCTTTTCCCTCTTTCTTCATTTCAACAACTTCAGCAAGATCGTCCATTGTAGTTTTATCTGCAGCTGAATTAATATCAAAAACATAATCAAATCCAACAAGTCTTAAACAATGAACTAATTGTGCCATAGCAGATGTTCCAATTGGAAGTCCCATTGCTTCAGCAATACCAACACGAGTAGCTGGTGCAATCATTGCAACAAGCTTCTTTCCAGCTTTCTTTGCTTCAAATACTCTTTCAATATGACTTACTGGTTTAATAGCACCAAAGTTACAAGCACTTGAACATTGTCCACATCCAACACAATCTGATTCATCAATAAGAACACGTGTTTTATCATCATTTGGTTGAGTAACATTCTCTCTATTTGGAGTAACTGTTGGTGGAATTCTTGGACCAGATTTATGTAATACTCCATAGTTACATCTCATAGCACACATACCACATCCCATGCATTTAGACCAATCTATTTCAATAGCATTATTATGATCTTGACCAGTAATAGTATGTGATGGTTTAGGTGGCATTTAATTTAATTTGAATTTTGTGTAATATGCCCTGGACTTTAAATCCTTTTTTCCAATTTATAAAAGATGTAATTGGAATAGGATGGAAGATTCTTCCCCTTTATTTTTCTTTTTTTAAGTATTTTTACTTATTATTCAACACTTTTTATAAAAAAATATGATTTTTTCTTTTATTTATTTTCTAATGTAATAAATATATTTATTTAACTTTTATTTAATATAAGAGAATTTCAATTTTCATTTGCAATACTTGATTTTTAATTGAATTTTTTTTTTAATAAATGCGTAAAAAGGGTTTAAAATTTTTTTAACTTTTTAATAACACAAATTGATATAAATGATATATATAACAAAATTGTATATATACAATAAATGTTATTTACTTTAACTTTTTTTTCAACCATTTTAATCCTTCTTTAAGACTTGTTCCCTTATAAGCGTCACAGTCTAGAACAAATACACGGTCTTTAGGAAGGTCATTAAGTTCATTAGAATGACCACGATTTACCCAAACAAGAATTGGATAAGAACGAATAGTTGGGTCATTAATAATTCCCCATAAAAGATTTTTTGATTCTTGAAATCTTTCGGTGTCTTTGGCGTCTATAACATATGCAACGGCAATAACATTAGTATAATATGATTTCCAAAGTCCACGAAATTTAGCTTGACCACAAACGTCCCAAAAAACCCATTTAATTCCATTTGATTTAAAAGAGGGAGAATTATAACCCAAAGTTGGTTTTGGAGGAAAAATTTTAGGATCAAGACCACTTAATGTTAATGTAATAGAGGTTTTTCCAGCACCATCAATTCCACATAAAAGTACATTAATATGTTTTGTACGAAAAAAATCAAGTAACGACATAATGTTTATTTAAATTTGTTTATTTTATTTGTATTCTTTTTAAGTTCTTTTTAATGACATACTGACTTATATAAAATCCTTCTATTTTGAATCCCAAAAATAATATTTGAGACTTACTTTTTTGTATTTTTTTATATTCTTTGTTTTTGTTACCTTTCCATTTCATTTCTTAAAGTTTTTTCATTGTTTTTTTGTTAGACTTATAAAAAGAACAAATTAAAAATAAAGTCTTTTAACCAACAATAATAACAGAAAAACTACTACTTGAAAATATTAACTTTGAATTAAAAGAATAGTATTTTAATGAGTTAAGAATTCTTCCATATTTTTATAAACTGGTAATGTTTTAGGAAGGAACTTTTTATGTGAATTTCTTTTATGAATCTTTTGGACAACCTCACTCCATTCATTAAATTGTTTCAATGAAGTTTCATCTAATGCACTAATAAATGACTTTTGATCCATTTCATTCATCATTAAATATTCTGTATATAATTCAATGAATTGATAACTACACCCTATTTCATCTTCATCAGTTTGTCCTGACCATAAGTCTGCTGATGGAACTGCACCAAGAATAATATCTGGAAGTTTAAGTTCAGCACCAACTCGATAAACTTCTGCTTTATGAAGATCAGAAATAAGACTTAAATCAACAACTCCATCACCAGCCTTACAATAATAAAGAATATATCCATCTTCATCAAAATTACCTGTTCCCATAACAACAGAAGGAATTCCATTAGCACTCATTAGTTGTGATACATAATAAGCAGTTGGGGTTCTCATATAACTCCTTAATTGTCCATCAGAAAAAGCATTTCCTTTAAGTCCAACTGAGTTTTCAACAAGTGAATGAAGATTATCAAATATTGTAGTTTGGTCAATTGTCCTAATTTCAATTCCAAGATGCTCACATACAATAAATGCTTTATTTTGAATGGATGCAGTAGAGTGAATTGGTTGAGCTAAACAAAGAATTTTTTGAATTGGAGAATTAGGCATTTTTTGTGCGTAAACACATAACGCTGCAGTAACTGATGAATCAATTCCACCTGAACAATTTAATACAATTCCTTTTAATCCACATTCTTTAAAATAATTATTTAACATTGTACATTTCTTTTCTATCCACTCAGCTGGATTAAATGCACGTTTAGCTCGGATTTTGTCTAATTGAACTTTAAGCCCTTGAGGTAAAGGAAATTTAGTTATGTCCATACCAAGTAATTAGTCTTTATTTTATTTTTTAAAGTTAAAAAAAGGAAGAAATAACATAAACTGATTTGGTTCCACGTACATTCTTCTTTATTTTTTTAAATAATCTTGCTTTAAAAGAAATAATGTAATTTCGGGATTTTTTTCAAGCACTAAACTGAGATATTATTTTGATATACCAATTAAAAACAATTTTATTGTATAAAATAATGTTATATAGAATAATTAATAGTTCTTTGAAACAAAAAGAAAGAATTTTTAGTGCCATTATTTTTTTTCTGATAAACATCATTTAATTAAAAATAAATAAAAAAACTATAAAAAATAATAAAGCAATTAATTAAGTATTAATAGATATAGTTCCCATTGTTAATAGCTCAGGAGAGACTAATCACATCCTTGAGTCTTCTTCTTCTATCAGCTCTATGGAGTATGTTTGGTTGTGATAGAATCAATATTCAATGACATCCATCATGTTTTTAATTACATGGTTTTTAATTTCTTTAACGATGTCAATTTTTAATTCTTTAATTATTCTGATACTTTCTTTATTTATTAATCCATTTATTGAGATTACTACTGGAATTATTTTGACATCTTTTAATTTTTCTATTTTCATTAGAATATTCTTTAATTCATTGTATATATTTCTTTTCTTCAAATAGGCTCCATTAATATTGTGATCAGCCACAATAGTCATATCAAATATTAGACCAGTTTTGTTCTTTTTATCTAATACATATATATCTGGTCTTTTGTGATATTGTCCATCACTTTTAGGCATTATTTGTTTGTTCCATATCATTGTGATGTCTTTATATTGGAATATTGTTTCATATGGAGGTTTTTATATTGATTATTTCCTGTATATTTTCTTATTAATCAATATTATTATGCCGATATTGTCATGTTTTTCAATTTGTGATTTTTTATGATAAATACAAGATAGTAGAATGTGTTCTACTGTAGCTATCTTGTCTTTACAAAGTGTTTCGTATTTCAATTTTTCATTTTGCATTATTTTTGCTTTCTTATACCCACAAAATATTGCTCCATCATTCATTTTAGTTAATTTGAGAAATGTATTCTTCTTAATATTGATGGATTTCCATGCTTTCACTGTAATAGTTTTATCTACTCATTTTGACTCATTCCATCTTCTAAAATATCCACTAATTTGATGATATTTCAATTTTTTGATGTATTTATCATTAATTTCATTGTGGATTATTCCCATTTCTTCACTACTTTCTGTCATTATTCTCAAATCATCCATATATAATGTGTGATTTGATTTTGGGAATTTCTCTTCGATGATTTGAGAAATTACATTCATCTGAATGATGAAGAGTAGATTTGATAAGGAATCACCTTGTAAAATTCCTCTATTTAATTTAATATATCCTAGATATTCATTAAATTTATAACCGATGAATATCTTCCATCTAGTCATCATACTTTCAATAATGTCAATGATGACACCCTCTACATTAATATATTTTAATGTTTCAATTACCCATTCGTGGTTGACAGTGTCATATGTTTTCTTGATGTCATAATATGACTCCACATATTTTGGGTATTTCTCTTCTTTCTGCTGCTTTAACATATAACTATTAATTATTCCTTCTTTAGCAGCTAAAGATTGTAACTTACATCCCAGTTGATTTTTACTGATTTTCAATGATTCACAATTCATGTTAAGTCTTCTGTGAATCTTTTCTTTTAATATGGAGGTAAATACTTTCATAATTACATTTGTACAACTGATATGACGATAATTAGTGACATCATTCGTATCAATTTGTGGATTAATAAAGTTCTTCCACTTACCATGTCTAATGGGATGTTTTCAGGGAAGTTCAACCATTCATTGAAGATATTGAGAATGATTTCTCTTGATGATGACATTCTTTTCCAATAATACCCATATATAATGTCTATTCCTGGTGTTTTCTAGTTACTTATTCTCATTATACTTAAATTTAATTCATTTATTGTTATTATGACATTATCATAATTTCTATATCTTTCATTCCACGATGTGATTTGTTTTATTTTCCAATTTTCTTTATTTAATATCACATGTGTTTCATATAACATTTCCAATATCCTAAAGTAATATCGTTATTTGGGTATATTTCATTTTTTTGTTTCTTCCTTATTCTAATTTTCTTGTTAGAATCAAACATGATTTTATTTGTATTGATTCTGACCCTTTCTTCCTTATTAAATTTAATTCTTTTATCATTGTCATCATATATTTTAGGTATTTTATTCTTTCTAGTGCTTTGACTTTTATTCCTTCTTCATCATTTTCTTTTAATTTCATGATGCACTTTATTCTGTACAATTTCCTTCCATTGACTAGATCTTCTAGTCTATTTATTTTCTTTAGGATTTCTTTTATTTCATCAAATTTATCTCTTATTATTTTATTTTGGAGATAGAGGTGCATAACCATTGAAATCCTCTTCATATCATCTTGCAGATCCTGCATTCTGCTTCCTGACCATATCCATCTATTATTAATTTCCATTATTAATCGGTCAGCTTCTTTTCTTTGAAAATAGTAATTAATGTTTGTACATTTTTCTATTTTCATTTCTTTTATTTTATTGATGAGAGTTTTAAGGTATTCTTCATCAATTTCAATAGAGTTATTCTTTAATATTATTTTTTTATTATTGAATTACACTCTACTCTTCCTTCTATTATATCATTTACTTTCACTTTAATGTATTGTTTAGTGCTTTCTTTTATTTTATGTGACATTTTAATATATTTAATATATTCTTTTTCAATATTGACATTGATGTTTGTTGCTTTTATTATACTTTCTATTTGTTCCCATCTTAATTTCTTATATAATTTCTTATTTAACCAATTAATTTCAAAACAATACATCACTTCAATTAAATTTCTATTTCTTCTTTATTTCATATTTCTTCTTGTATTTTCCTTATGTTTTTTTGTTATTTATTATTCTTGCAACTTTACATCTATCATTCATTTCTTTGTTTGGGTTTTTGTTTTTAATTTCTGCTTCAATTGCTTGGATATCTTCTTCTTCCCATCCTTTTGTTTTTTCTTTAAACTCTTCTTTAGTTTTTTCAATTATCTTTTTCTTTTTTTTTTGAATATATTTCTTAAAGAATATCATACCATCTTTTTCTTTTACCTTCATACTTTTTAAGTATTTCTTCTTTTTCTCCTTTTCCCATTCACTTGTTATTCTTTTTATTCTTTCTTGTATCTCTTTTATTGTTAGCCATTTGTATTTGTTATTTGTATAATCTTTATTATTATTGTATTTACCTTGTTTTTCTTTGTTTTTTTTCGTATTTTTCGACTTCTAATCATTTTTTCCTTTGTATTTAGTTTACTATTATTATGCAATTTATTGTTATTGACATTTATTGCCATTTCCATTCATTTTTTTATTGTACAACCTTTGATTTCTATGTCTTGTTTGCTTTTCTTTAGAACACACATTGATATTACTCAATAGTCATAGTTATAATATTTGACGTATATCCTGCATTGGAAAAGGAACTTTTTAAAAAAAAAATAAAAAATAATACAATAAGAGTGATTACAAATTTTTCAATTTGTCAATTAATGAAAAATGTTATTTTATAAATTTAAATAATATAAAATCATTATTAATTTAAATAATACAATGAGAGAACTACGGAAAAGTATTAATAGTTTTAGTTTCTCTCTGTTCATTTTGAGAACAACATGATGCGAAGACTTTCAAGAACATTTTCTACTACAATAACTTGGAATGGTCAAGAAAGTAATCTTGATGAAATATATTATAAAGCAATAAAAATGAACACTAACACAAGTAGTTCTGAGATTAATATATATACGTTTACTGAACAAATGAAAAAGAAAAATATTACTATATTTAATGAAATGCCATTAATACAGTTCTACAAAGTTGAACAAGTAAAATGGGCAATACATAAATTAGACATAAAAAAAAGAACAATCTTTAAAGAGTTAGTAAAATATATTAATAACTTTAAATTACCAGAATCTATATTTGATGGTATTTTAGTTAATAAACCTGATAGGAATAGTATAAGACTATTAGAGTGTGTATTAAAAAACCCAGAATTATTTGAAGATGAAGGAAAGTTTTATCCTCATTTTAATAACTTAGGAGAGGTAATTGCTATTCCTCCATTAACTGCTTTACAATGTTTATTTAGTAAGTCGTTAGTAAGTCATGAATTTACTCTATCAACCCTATTTATTGTTAGAGAAGTTATTTCTGATAAAGATTTAATAACAATGTTAAATACTGAATTAAAAAATAACAATACAGAAAATACTCTTTTTATCAAAGACAGTATATATCAAATTGCTAATTATTGGATTGAAATATATTCAAAAGTAATGAAACGTGATGACCTTCAAAGTCTTAAAAATTTCTTAGACGTAATAAGTACTGATGAAATACATATTGACAAAGAAATAAAAAAAGGTACAAAAACCATTGTTGATGATAAACCAAAATTAATTAAAGGGCAATCACTAATGAGTCTTAGTATTGCTAATCAAAAACTAGAATTATCCGATGCATCAAGTAATGGTTCAATACAATCTCCAAATCCAGAATCTGAAACAAAAGGTACTGAATTAGGAACAGAAGATACACTTACTTCTGATGAAAGTGAGAATAAAACTGATGTAACAAATGAAACATTTTCTTTAACAGAAAGCCAGAAACAACCTAAAGTAAGAACTGACTTTTATAGATTTATAGATATCAAAATATCAAAAATTGCAGAACAATTTTTTGTTTATGACATAAAATTAATCAAAAAATTAACGATGGGAGAAATTATTCTTCAAGAAAAATCATTTACAAATTACTTATCAAGAATAAATGCAATTGATAGAATGGTAAATTCATTCATTGATAAAGAGAAAAGTCCACAAGTTTTTTCATATTTTATAAAAGTTGCAAGACATTGTTTAAAAATTGGTGAATATAATATTTCTTATATTATTTCCTGTTCTTTAAAAAATAAAAGTACTACTTATAAACAAGCATTTGAAAAGAATTCAGCTCTTACAAAATATAAAGATCTTGAAGAAATATTTCCACTTCATAACCTTGAACCTTATAAAGAAAAGTTTAGAAAATGTAAATGTGCAAAAATTCCTATAATGCGTTTGTTATTTTCTTTTATATTATTAAAATGAATATAAAAAAAATAATTTAATAGAGTCTCATGTCTATGCTTATATCTGTAGAGCTAATGATTCTAAATTAAAAGGTATTGATGATGAAAAATTACTTAGTACTAAATTTATTAAAAAATTAAATTCATTAAGTCTTCCACTGATGTCTATTTATACTGCTCTTAGATATATTCTTCAATACAAACCTATAGAATCAGTTCAAGAATATTTTGAACGTCTTAATTCTTAAAATTACAAAATAATAACTTTTTTATTTTTAGTTATAAAATATTTCTTAGAAATATAATTTTTTTTTTCTAATAGAATAATATTATTATTAATGTCTCAATTTATTTTATCTCTCATAATAATTTAATTTTATTATAATAAATTTATAGAATATATATTATTTTATTTAATTAAAATATTCTTTCTCTTTCTTCAGTTTTTATTAAAAAAAATATTAATTAAATAATTATTAAATTTAATAAAATTATAGAAGATATTAATCAGAAAAATTATTGGATAAAAGTTCAATTAAACCATTTTAAATAGAAACTTGAACTCTGAAGAAGTCACCTGGTTCACCACAAAGTGGACATACTTTTGGTGGTTGAGTACTTTCAAAGATATATCCACATTCTCTACAAACCCAAAAGACTTTTTCAGTTTTCTTGTAAAGGGAATTAGCTTTTAATTCATCAAGAATCTTTTGATAATTGTTATGATGATTAAGTTCAGCTTTAGCAATAAGGTTAAGTCTAGCAGCAATTTGAGCATGTCCTTCTTCTTTAGCTACTTTAGCAAATTCTGGATACATAGTTTCATGTTCATAAGTTTCACCAGCAATAGCAGCTAATAAGTTATCAGCAGTAGTACCAAAATCAATTGGAACAGCAGTTTCAATTTTTGGAGTTTCTTGTCCTTCCTTTTTAAGTGATTGAATCATTTCAAAAAGAATTCTAGCGTGAGTTCCTTCTTGATTAGCTGTTTCATTGAAGAGTTGTGCAATTACATCAAGACCTTCTTTTTTAGCAGTTTTAGCATAAATTAAATATCTATTTCTTGCTTGAGATTCTCCAGCAAAAGCCTTACAAAGATTAATGAGAGTTGCCATTTTGAAATACTTAAGTTAACTGAAATATTGAAGTTCAAAAATATTTAAATAATAAAAAACTCAACGAAAATAGTTTCTATTTTTTATTGCTTCTCCACATAACTTTCTTAGTAAGAAGGTTCAGTTTTGTTAGATAATTTGTTGTAGTGATAGAGTTGATAGAAATGTTTCTTTCTTTTTTCTTTTTATTTTTATCCTTGCTATAAATTTACTTCTTTTCATAAGTCTTTTTTTCTCCTAAAATAAATTTTTTAAAACAACAAATCTAAATATAAAATTTTTAAGATAAAAACATCAAAATTAATATAAAAAAATTAAAAGAAAAAATATCAAAATTAAGAAAATGATCCTGAGATTTGATGATGAAGCTTTACCCGATAATCATATTAATTTGTTTCATTTTATTAGAGATGGAAAAATAGAAGAGATTAAAAAGATGATTGATACTGACCCTATTACTTGTAAAGCATATGTAGATGATGACCAACGAACATTATTACATTGTGCTTGTGAATTACAAAATTATTCTTTAGTTGAAAAAGTTCTTCAAATTTGTGATAATAAAAATCCTGTTGACGAAATGTTATTTACTCCATTACTTGTTAGTGTTGCAGGTGCTTCAATGAATAATGAACTTGATGAGTCTTATAAAATTATTCAATACCTAATTGAACATGGAGCAGATATTACATTATCAAATAAAAGAAAAGCTAATGTCTATCATTTTGCTTGTAGTAGAGGAAGAAAAGACTTAGTTGAATTGTTTTTGAGTAAATGGAAAGAAGGAGCTTCTTCTCGGGATAAATATGGTAATACCCCTTTACACCGAGCTGTGGCTAGTGGAAATATTGAATGTACAAAACTAATTGCAAAGAAGACCCATACTATTATCGCTCAAAACTCTATGAAAAAGACTCCATTGCATATTGCTTGTGAAGAACAAAATATCCCTATGATAAAAACTGTGATTGATCTTGGTGGAGATGCTGATATTGTAGATGAAGATGGTAAATTCCCATTTGAATTTATCAATGATAGAACAGCATTCAAAGAGGTTTGTGAATATTATAAAGCAAGCAAAAAACATTGATTATTATAATTGAATTAAATTATTTATAACTGTTTTACAATTCATAGCCTCTTCTAACAACATTGGTAATTGGCTTGGACTTTTCATTGAATAAACATTCTCAGCAAGTCTATCTATAGTTATTTCAAGTACATTTTGACGAAAAACAAATAAGTCTGGTGATAAATCTTCTTTTGGTAAGAAGAAGACTTTAACGTATGAGTATTGAAGAGTTCGTATTCCATCTTCAATAATTGAACAGATAGAATTCAATATTTCAACATCATTTAAGTTTTTTGTTTTAGAAAATAATTTTCTTTTATTTTCAACTTCTTCATGAAATAGTCTTATTTGAACTTTATGATTCATAAATCGTTCAAAATAATATTGATACCTTTCACTTTCTTCTTTAGTTTGTTCAGTAGCTTCATCTAATTTCTTTGCTTTAGAGGTTTCATATAAATTACATTTATAGAAACCACCAGTTTTTGTCCCATGAGTCTTCCAATCTCCTCGACACATCCAACACCATTCTCCATGACATCTAGGACAAGTCATATGATTACATCCTTTAGTTCTCTCAGTCATTAACCCACAATGAAAACAAGGTTTAGATATTGACTCAATCATTCTCATACTTTCAGAGTCTTCTTGGTATAAACTTTCCCATTCACTAAGTTCTTTACATGAAGCAGGTTCATGTCTTTCTTTTCCACATCCAAAACAAAATTCATGTCCACAATAACAACTAACTTTAAAAAGTGGTTTTCCTGTTTTGATAACATGAATAATTCGTTCACAATCAATTCCACAACATTTTTGATATTGATGATTACGCTCTAAATAATTTTGAACAATCATTTTTTTGAATTTTTCAATATTGTTTTTGTTACAATAAGATAATACGAATTGAAGAGAAAGATGTTGTTCACAGTCACTTTGCATACACCTATAACTATTATAAGACAACGTACCATTCATAAGAAGGTATTCATTCCAGCAATTTAAACAAAATTTATGACTACAACGTTCACCAACTAATATTCCATCTTCATAACAGACTGGACATGTTCCTTCTGTAATAAATGATTTATAACTTTGGTTTTGTTTACTTTTATTACTTGTTTCATTAGAAAGAATTCTTGTTGATGCTTCATCAAGGTCTACATCATATGTTTCAACATATTCATTAATTTCACTTAAAAATAATTCATAAATATCTCCTTCTGTTAGTATTTCAAATTTTGGGTTATTGGTCATTTCATAAGACCATTTATTTATTATATCTTGCTCATCATCGGAATCAGTTTCTCCATTCATTTTCTGTTCAACCTTATTTTTTTCTTTTGGTTCAAAAGACAATGGTTTTAATGAAATGTAGGTTGGTTTGGATATTGGTTTTTTGATAGGCTGAAGACTCTTTTTTTCTTCCCTCTTTTTACGTTCATCTTCAATAATTTGCATTGCCAACGCATTTTGAACTGCTGAATCAACATTCCAACCAGAACGTATTAATGAGTTTGTAGCAATAACAACTGAAAATCCCATTTGGACAACCGTTGAAATCAGTCTGACTTTCTTGCCTTTGAACCTTTGTATAATTTGGTTGTTGTTAATAGTTGAACACACAGCACATGGATGATGTTCAAGATGACAATGCTTACAAATAATAAAGGCACCACAATTATTACAAATATACGCTTTGTTGAATATGCCAATACTTCTTCTATTATATAAAAATGAAACTATGTCATGTTAAAGAAAACTAGATGAACAAACAAGCAATCCTCACAATTTATTGTTTTATTAAGAAAGATTTTCTTAAAATTTTCCATTATTTAGCTTTTTTTCTTGTCTCTTCCTTTTTCTTCTTTTCTTTCTTTGTCTTTTCATATTGAATCTCTTTTTCAAAAACTAGATAATTAAATCTTAATAATCTAACTTTTCATGCAAAATTACTTCTCTTCAGACTTTCCTTTTGACTCGTCACTCTCAGGTAATTCTCAATCAAACAACTTCTTCTCTCAACAACACCAAGAATTTAATGACTTTTCTTCGAATGAATTTTCTTCACAGTCATCAAACAATTTTCCTGTGACATTCCAAAACGACTTTTCTCAATTTTCAACTTTTGACCCTCAAGTTAATCAACAGTCAACCCAACAAAATGTTCTATCAAAAGGTCCTGCAAAATTTAAATTTGAACCACCACCTTCTACAACTAAAAGAGGATGTGCTGATATAAAACCTCCAATGACCAACCCCTCTTCTCTCAATCCTGCTTCACAACAACAAATCCAAGTCCAACCACCGTCTTCAGAAAAACAAACAACTGAAGATGTGCCACAACCAATACAACCCCAAGTCAAAAAACAATCTGCTAATGATCATTATAATCTTTTAAGAGAAATTGCTGCTGAGACACTAACCTCAAACAATCTTGTTCAAACCGAGTCTTTAGCACAACATACAGAACAACCATTTGAATTTAATAATCAACAACAATCATTTGAATTTAATAATCAACAACAATCATTTGAATTTAATAACCAACAACAACTTAATGTATTTTCTAATGACTTCTCTTTTGATCAACAAACAGGACAACCCTCACAAGAAACAATGGAGTATCAGGTTGTTGAACAACAATTAAAGTCTCAGAAATCTGAAGAACCTAAAGTTGAAATTACGCCTCAAGTAACACAACCTCTCAAACCTACTAAATTCATACCACCACCAAAAACATTATCACCAAGTGAAGGTGAAACAAAAACACAAGTACCTGTAGAGCAAAAAACTAATGACAATACTCAGTTTGCTTTTAGTTCTTTTGAAAATGCCTTTTCAGGAGATTTTTCATTTGACACTCCAATCGGGTCTCATAAGGAAGAAATTCAATTTGAACAAAAGCCAATAGAGTCTGATGCTCCTGTAATGGCACAAGAAGAAAAGAAAGAGGTAATACCAGAAAATAAATCATTTGATATGATGAATTTCAATGAGGATGAAAAGAGAGAAGAACTTAACCAAGCTAAACAGAAAAAAGAAGAGTTACTAGAAGAAAAAAGTCGTTTAGAAAAGGAAGTTCAAGAATCTTCTCAAGATATAAAGGAGATTGACAACATAAAAGAACTTCAAAGTGAAAATGAACAACTACAAAGAGAAATTAATGAGATGAAAAAACAAATTCAAAACATAAAAGAAGAAAAAAGCAAACGAGACGAAGAAACCACTAGACTTATAAAAGAGAATAATGAAATGAAAAAACAAATTAATGATTTAAAACAAAAACTAAGAGACATGAAGGAAAAAGAAGAAGTTGAAAAGAAAGATAATGAAACCAAAAAACAAGAAAATACTGAACTTAAAGAATATTCAAATGAAGGACAACGTCTTGTTCAAGTAAAAGCAATGGGTGGTATTGTGGAAGACCAAGAAATTGATTCATTCATTTCACATGAAATAAAATCAGAAGAAGAAATAGATAATAGAACAAATGGGATGATAGAAGAAAAGAAGCAATCAGAAGAAAATCCTTCACAAGAAATTATTGATCAAATAAAACAAATGTTAAGCGATGGGTCATATAAGTTAGGTCCATTTCTTAGCACATTGTTTACAGTTCAAGATGAAGACTTTGAAGATGATAGAAATGAGTTTCCAATGCTTCCATTTGCTTTACTTTAAATAAAAAACTTGAATGAAATAACAACAATCATAAAATATAAAAATATTTTTTAACTAATGTTTTTATTATTTTTACTAATATTAAAAGAAAAAAACTGACTTTATTTTGTCAGAAAGTTTTTGACATGACGTCGTTATTTAATTCTTTTTTATATTATGGAGGAAGATGTATCCAAGGAGTTTTACTTGTTGTTGCTTTGTATTTATTTATTTTGCTTGTTTTCATTCATATAACTCAAGTGATACCATTATATTATTTACAATACCCTTTAATTGTTTCAATTGTGTTGACTTTATTATCTTTGTACTTAATTTCATTTTTTGTCATTATGTATATTCGAACTGTGTTTACCAAACACTTAGATACAGTTCCAACATCAAAACTTTGTGAATATTTTGATGGTGACTTAGTAAATTCTCCTTATATAAGTTGTGAAACTTGTCAATGTCTAAAACCATTCAGATGTCATCATTGTCAAATTTGTGATTGTTGTATTTATCGAATGGACCATCATTGTATTTGGGTAGGTCAATGTATAGGAATTCACAATATTAGGTTTTTCTTTTTGTTTATAAGTTCATTATCCTTGTCATTATTACTTGGTGCAATAACAACATATCCATTACCTTTTTCTACTTCAATTAAACTACTATTTACTTTTGAATGTGTATTAGGAAGTGCATTGTTTATTTTTGCTTTTGGACATTTTTTGATGATAGTAACAAATCAAACATCATTAGAAATAAGTTCTAATATAATAGACTATATCCATCAGCCATCTCATCTTCGTAGATTTATTACTCCTTATGATTTAGGAATATCAACCAACATCCATCAAATATTACGATTTGCATCATATTGGGAATTGTTCAATCCTTTTTCAAAACAAGTATCATGTGATCCAATGAAAGTAATTGTATCAAGAGAATATATGATGTACTGTGATTGTCTAAGTGAAGAAAATGAACAGAACCAATAAAATGAAATGTAAGATTCAATATAAAATTGTTGAATGAAATGAATTGTTTTTGTAAAGATAAAGAAGTTTATTATATTATTTTCTTCTTTTTTATATTGAGTTAGCTGAAAGTGATAATGGAGTAATATTAGAATGTCTAGGAGAAGAAACTTGTCTTCCCTTTCTTATATAAGCAACAATACGAGAACATTCCTTTTTTTGAACAACAAATCGTTCATCATTCATTTCTATATACTCACCTTCACATATTTCATTGTAATGTTCAAAAACTTCACAAAGTCCTTTATCTATTAAATAGACTTCTTTATAAATAAGATATGGATTACAACTATGTTGGTCAGTTCTTCTGAAATGACGTGCTAATGCAGGTGCTCTTGTTCCAGAAAATTCACAATAGAAAAGTAAAATTGATGGACTTTGAGGTAAATCTTTTTCTATTGGAAAATGATTTAATAAAAGATCTTCATTCCAAAGATTCAAAGCACCTTTGATATGCCCTGCATTATATTCATAGGGATATCTACAATCAATAATTTCAACATAAACGTGATCTTTTATTACTTGTTTAAGTGTAGATAGATCAATTGTTCTTACTCCTATTAATGTTGGTTCTGAAGGAAGAACTGTGTCACAAACTCTTTGACTTTCATCATATGATATAACATCTGGAGAATTTGGAGATAAACAAAATTCATCAAGAGTTAGTCTTCTATGACGATTTTTCATCATCGTCCATGGCTCAGGTGTTTTACAAATTTTTGGTGGTAAAGAAATTTCAACGTCAGAAAATGGTGAGAAAGAAGAACGGAATGACTCACACCTTGGAGTTATTGATTTAATATCTAACGTTTGACTTTTCATAGAAGTAATGAATGAAGTACTAACTAGGCTTTTCTGAGTCATAATAGCCTAAGTATATTTATAACTTTATTTTTTAGTACTCTTATAGGATTATTTTCAAACGTTTTTACTCTGTTCATTAAATTTTTCTCAAGTTAGTAGTCTTAGACAAAAAGAACTTTTCTCATACTGTTTCTACATAATTATTATTGACAGACAAAAGAATTTCTTCAAAAATTTTTTCAAATACCATAAAATCTTTTTTTAGTAGTTTACAAAAAAAACATTAAGGAGTTATTGTGATTATTATTGCTTTGTTGTCTAATTTGGTTCTGTTTATGTTAGAAGAGATGGATTGAATAGAATATTATAAAAAAAGATAATAAGAGATATTTTTATCCTCGTATATGAATAACACCTTTATTATTCTGAGTATAATAATAAATAATATATGATTGGTTGTATAGGATTTACCTATGATAGGTATTTAGTTAGAAGAAAAGATTCAGGAAACAACAATTTTAATAAAAAAAAAAAGGATTAAGACTTTAATGAGTTAAAATAAACAATTAATTAAGTCTAATATTGATAAAAGTTCTTTCTTCTTCTATTTAAAATTGAGCCAATTTCCTTTTCTTGAAGAAGGATAATTAATCATGGTAGCATTTCTTCTTATTGTAGCTTCTCGTTTACAAAGTCTATGTGGGTCTAAGAAATCTAAATATTCCATGTCGTCCATTGGTTCAACTGGTTTATTTAATTTATCATTATCATAACTTTGACCTAAACTATTTCTAGTTTTATTTTCAAAGTCTACTTCTTCTGTATCACTACTTTCATTTTCTGATTTTACAGTACCAACAATTTTTATTGGGGAATTAGTTGGCATAAACATTTTAGTTGATTTATTTATTTGGTCATTAATTTTTATACTATCACTAGTACTTGCACTACCTGTTTTTATATCAGGGGTTGTAAGTAATATATGTGGGTCTTCTTCTTCTTTTGTTTCAGGTTGTTGTAATTGGTTAATTGGTATAAGTTTTTCTTCTTCACTTTTTGCTGAGGTAGATCTTGGAACCATTAAAGAATAACCACCTTTTTTTCCACCACTCCTTGCTCTTGGTTTTAGTAAATTACTAGCACTATGTTTTAATGATGGATTCTTATAAACAATACCAAGCCTAGACTTTGACCCTGATCTAGTTATGTTTCTATCAATTACAGGTGATTTGATATTAGAATTTGGTAGAATTTCTTCTTTTCTTTTTGTTGTTATTGACTGAACCAATGTGCTAATCATTTCATTAATTTGTGAAAAGCCAGGTCGTCGTTCAGGTTTTTGACGCCAACACTGTTTTATAATTTCTCTATAAACACAATCTTTTGGTATTCCAATTCTTTTTCCTGAACAAACAAAGTTTAATACACTATCACCGTCATGAAATTCAATAATTGGATAAGGGTCATGAGTTAACCATATTTCTAACATACAAATAGCAAATGAAAAAACATCTGATTTTAATGTTAATTTTCCCGTTCTATGTACTTCAGGAGCCATATACATTGGTGTACCAACATCACGAATAGTAATAGTATTGGAAGATTCAATAAATGCTTGTGATGTTCCAAAATCACTAACTTTACAAACAACAGGATCATATGGATTTTTAGAATATACTAAAACATTATCAGTTTTTAAGTCATGGTGAATGATATCATTTTGATGAAGATAACCCATCCCAATAGCTATATCTTGACATATTCTTACTTTCATTAATGTAGTCATTTTATTTAATTTCATATATTTTCTTAAAGACCCCAATGTACAAAATTCTGTAACAATACATAAAGTATCTGGAGTAACAATAGTTCCAATAAAATTAACAATATTTTGACATCTCAGTCTTTCCATTAATTCTGCTTCTTGTTCAAAATTAGGCATTAAATCTTTTAAATCAACCATATCAGTTTTTAATACTTTAACAGCAATTTCTATTTTCCTCCATTTAGCTCTATAAACAATTCCAAATGTTCCTGCTCCAACTGGTGGTTGTTCTAATCTAACTTCTTCATAATCTAATTTAGTAGATACTGCGGATTCTGCATTAAGATTTAAATAAGTATAAATTCTTGTTATTTTTTTTTCACCATTACTTTCACTTGATTCTACTTCATCGTCATCATCCACTTCGTCTTCTGAATGTTCTGTTTTTTCTGAAAGATTTAGAATGTCTTCATCTTCCATAGAGTGACGTACAATTTTCCAATTTCCCCATTCCAATGTAATGGGTATTTTTTTATTATTAATTATTGTTGTACATCGAATAAGAATTTTAACTTTAATTACAACAGTTTGTCCTCCACGAATATTTCCTACAGACGGTTCAAAGACTAACTCATATTTATATTCTTCATGACCATGTAATATAAAGCTTAATGTTTCTTTTCTACAATTAGTAATACAGATTTTTGTTCTTGCAACTTCATCTACATCCGGTCTTATTGTAGAATCATTAAATGTAACTGATGATGGATTAAAAACGACGTAGTTATGAAGTGATTCAAGTGGAATATATCTTTTTCCTTCTTTATTAAATGGAATAATTGTACCACAAATCAATCCTTCTTTTTTTGTATTTTTCATAACTTTAGATATTTTATTAGATTTAATTAACGTTACAACTAATACTATAAAGTAATACAATGCATAAATTCCTACAAAACATGAAACAAAAATTATATTGTTTAAATATTTATATTCACATGATACATTTCCATTTGGTTTATATCTCCTAGTACATTTACATCGTTTATCACAACCTAATCCACCATCACACTCTTCTCCTGGGTCAAGACGATAATTTCCACAATAGTTCCTAACACAACTTCCATTAACATAGTAATATTCTTCTATACATTTACATTGATTATCACAAAATGGTTGATTTAATTCACATTCTTCTCCATCATCTAATACTCCATTTCCACATTTTGTACATTCTCCATTAATTGATACAAAATTCTTTTCACATAAACATTCTTGAAACTTTGAACTACATACTCCACCAATACATCCTACACAAGAAACAGTTATTTGAAGTGAATCTCCACTCCCAAAAATTAATGTTTCTTCATTATAACGAAACATAACAGATAGAGATGTTAAATTAGAATACATTCCAATACATGAATGTTGTGTTTGTAATGAGAGAATAACATCACTTCCAGTTGTTTTAATTTGATACGAAACAGTTTTATTTCCAACGAATCGAAACCAATGACCAAGAATATTATGATTATAACACAATGTATTACCATAATAATTCTTTCTTATTTGATTATATTGAGTTTGATTATTAAAATCAAATATTGAAGCGAAAGAATAAAGGTCAGTTCTTTGAATAGTTAATTGAGTTGATACCATTCCTGACAAAAAAAGAACATACTCTCTTTTCTCTAATAAAATATAAAAAGGATGTTCAGTATCAAATACTTGTACACAACTTGAACATGAATTTTGAATACTTATTAGTAATAGAGAATTTGAACTAAATGAATAAAGATTATTCTCTGAATAAAGTACATAATAATATCCTTTAGTTTGTTGAATTAAATAAGGTAACGTATTAAAGCAAGGAGTTTCTACAAAATAAACTATGTCTGGAAAAGTTAAAGTTAAGAAATTATTAATGACAAATTTTGATGGAAAAGATGTCAAAAAAGATTCACACGTTTTTGGTTGATTTACGATCTTTTCACATCTCATCCCGAAAGGATAATAGCCAGTTTGACACCCACCACAAGAAATAAGCATTCCTGCCTTTTCATCACATATTTCACATTGTCCATAGATACAGCTCAAACAAAAATCATTGCATGGATATCCTGTTGAAACTAAAATGATTAGTGCAAAACATATAGGCAGTAGTTTATGGTGTTGCATTTGAATCTAATCAATTTGTTTTCAAATAGATTTTCTTTCTTTTTCTTCTGTCTGATAATTTTGGTTTACTAAAATCCTTTTTTAAATTAACCAGAAAAAAATTGTTCAAGTTTAAATGATTTTTTTTAAAAAATGAAAAACATTTTTACATTTCTCATATTGTAATATATTCTATTTATTTTTATTTTAAGTAACTCAAAACATTGTCTTTTTTTAAGTTGACTATTTATTAAAATTAATCTTTTACTACAACATCCCTCTAATTATTTGAATGACTAGGAAATATGAATTAGAAAATATTAATTACTTTTGTATAACACCTCTTATACCTAAAGAAAGTAGGAAATTTTAATACTAACCAAAAACATTTAATAATAGATAATAAACAATTCAATTAAAAATATATAGAAATATTTAAATTATATCTTTGTATAAAAATTATATATCCTTTAATGAGAATTTACTAAAAATAAACCATTCTAATAGCAAAAATTTATCAGATAATGTAACCAATAACTAACTAAAATAAATAACAACGTTATGTAAGTACTATCAGATTCGTGTTTTATGTTCATATAAAGAAGGAAAAAAAATACTTTTTGATACAATAGATTAACTATAAAAACAATTAAATAAACTACCATATTTATTGTAATTGAAAAAATAACTAGAATAGGTCAAAACTATAACAACAAATAATAATTTTTTATTAAAAAAAAGGATTTTAAATATGAAAAATGTTTCGGTATTTAGACAAAAAAGTTGTATATAAGAAATGAGATATAAAGAAGATTAAAATTGAAATTAGTAAACTAAAAAAATATAATTATTTATATATAAATTATAAAAAATAGTAAAAACCAAAGTTATGAAACACATTTTGATTATAAAATGAAAACGAATTTTTTTATCTTTCAAAAGAAAAATATGATTCTATTATTATCATCAAAAAAAAAGAAATTTGACTTTTCTTATTAATATTTCTTCCACAATTTCAAATATAAAAAGGAAAAAAAAAATGATAGAAATTAGTTTCATTAAAAAAAAAGTAAAATTATACTTCAACTAATTTAAAGTTTATTAAAAGCCTTAATTCCAGCTTGTTTAGCTTCATTGATTCGACTTTGATTTTTGTTTTCTTCTCTTTGTGTACCAGATAAATAAACTCCTTGATACTTAGCTCCATATGACTCAACAAATGATTGAACAGGATAAGCAGCTCGTTCACAAATACTTTTACCTTCTTCTGCTGAATTTGAAATACAAACAAATAGTTTTTTAGAGAAATTATCTTTTAAACTTGGTTTGATTCCATATGTTTTCATATCAAATAAACAAACAGTTCTATCAACAAAGTTTTTAATTTCTCCTGGAATGGCATACCAATAAACTGGATATGCAAAAATAACAATATCAGAATCTACAACTTCTTGCATAACTTCTTCAAAACCATCTTTTATAACACAATAAAAACTTTCCTTTGGTGAACAAGCATAACATCCTGTACATCCATCTAATTTTTTTTGTGCAAGATTAATAGTTTTACTTTCAATTTGAGTTTTAGAAGATAATCCTTCAAGAAATGCTTTTGCATAAAGACTACTACTTGAGTTTTCTCTATAACTTCCAAGAAGAACAAGTACTTTAACAACCATTCAAGTAAATGGTTAAAATTAAGATTCAAAGTTTTTTAAATATTACGAAAAAAAAAAAAAGAAAAGTTTAAAAAAAAGAATTTTCACTATTTTCGTTCTTTTCTTATTTTTAGATTTATTATGTGATATAAATAAAAATAATAAGAAAACAAGTATAAATTATAATAATTCATTAGTATTTTCTTGTAACTTTTCTGAAATTTCTTGTTGTGGTTGTTCTGAATTAGGTTCAGTCACTTGAACTTGTTCAAGTTTAGTTGTTTCAATAGGAGATGGTCCTTCATTATTTTCCCTAAGAGAAGTTGGTTCAGCACGTTTAGCTTGTCTTTTATTGTTAATAAAATAACCGATATGATAAATAATGGCTGTTGTAGTTAATGTTATTAACATAACAACAACAATAAAATACATTGGTGCAAATACCCCAAATGCATTAGATAAAAGCCCTGCAATTAAAGGTAAAATTGCATTAGACATAGATGCAACACTTTCACTTACTCCTACAAATAAACTTTTTGATTTTTCACTTGCTCTGAGAGAGTAATAAGTTGATGTTTGATAACTAAATCCAGCAGCTAATCCAGCAATAAAAGACATAGCAAAAATAACATATGGATTAAATACAACAACTAATAATAATGAAAATACTAAGAAAATAGCTTGAGCAAGTAAACATAATGATCGATGATAAGTCCATTTATCAGTAAAACTCATAATACCAAACATAATTGTTTGTGCAAAGTACATAATGAAAAAATTGAATGAAACAAAGTTATCTTCAGGACTTCCTTTCATTGGAATTCCTATTGATTTTTCATCAGCAATTTTAATATATTGATTAGTAATAACACATGACGCTCCAAATAATCCCAATTGCATAATATATCCTAAATAAATATATGTTTTATTTTTTAATTGTTTATCATTCCATTTTACTTTTATTTTAATATTTGCTTCATTAACAACTTCATTAGGAATTACTACATCATCTTTTTCTTCTTGATTTATTTGTTCTTTTGTCATTTGTGATTCTTCAATTTCTTGTTGTAATGATGGACTTACATTTACCTTGACATCATTTGCTTCTTTTTCTTTATTCATTTCAACAGCATTCTTTAACATTTTCTTTTCTTCTTTCTCCTTTTTAATTTTTTCTCTTAACCATTTAACATGTCTGTATGGATAAACAATCACAATAACAACATTAATTCCAATAGCAATATACAATGATGTACTTGCACCAAGTGCTGATTTTAAAAAACCTCCAGCCGCATATCCAATAGCTTTACCAAATGACCATGATACAGCAAATAAACCAGAGTCTCTTGCCTCATGTCCTATACCAGCTTCTTTACCTATTGTACCTACAGCAGCTGGCCAAAAAGTTAAAGCAGAAAATGCCCAAAATGCTGCTGAGAAATAAAATCCAATTTTACTAGTTGGCCATATAGCAACTATTACTTCACCAATAGTTAAGAATACCATTGATAGTCTAAGGACAATAAATGGGTTTAATTTATCTGCTAATTTACCACCGAAAGGTGCTAATGATGCATAAATCAAAAAGCATACAGTTTGGAGCAATGCTAATTGAATTGCTGAAGCTCCTTGCTCATTAAATAATAATGGAACTACAATCCAGTAAAAATAACAAGAAGTATTATATAAAAATGCAACTAACAAATGTCGTGGTAAGTTACTAAAAGGAAATAATAAAATCTTTAAGCATTTATTCATCCCTAATATACAACCCAACTACTTTTATAGTTCTTCTGTCAGATCTAAAACTCTCAGTATTACCAATAAATTATTCAATTTTTTCTTTTGAAAAAAAAATAACAGAAGGTTGTCGATTAGAAATGCACAAGAAACTGCATTCGGTTTCATTCTCAGTCACGTTGATGATATTCTTATTGAAATAGTTTTTTCTATTTTTTTCTTCTATATTCCTTTTTTTTTTTTTTTTCTTAAAAAGACAAATAATCTCAATGTTTCACAACTTATCAAAATATAATTAAATCATTTTCTGTTATATAAGAAAAACAAAAAACAAAATTAACAAAAATCTTTTTCTGCAAAAATTAAGTAAAGAACTCAGAATAAAAGAACTCCAACGATGAACTTAAAAATAGAAAGAACCAAAAGAAATGAGTCAACCACCAATTCCTGCAAAAAGAAAGGCTTCAGAAAAAGACCCAAAAGCTACATTCACAAAGCCTTCAAGACTTATTGCTGCAGCAAAAGCTGGAGAAGATGAGTTAATTAGAGAATATATGGAGGATCCAACTAAAAAAATTGATATTAATAAAGTTGATTCACTTGGACAATCTTCTATGCACTGGGCTGCACATTCTGGATATCCAAATACTATTGAAACATTAGTACATTATGGTGGTAATGTTAATCTTCAAGACAAGACAGGAGAAACTCCATTACATAAAGCAGCTTGGAGAGATAAAGTACAAACAATTGCAAAATTAATTTCACTTGGAGCAGATATTACTATTAAGAATGATAAAGGAGAAACTCCATTTATGGTTGCTAAAAGTCTTGAAGCAAAGAAACTTTTATACATTCCAACAGTTAACCTTGATGAAGATTGTGAGGATTCACGTGATTCAGATGATGATTAAACTTACTTTTTTATCATCCATTCAATTTATTTTTTTCAACTTCAGAATGATATTTTTTATTTATGTTTTATTTATAAAAAGAAATAGAAAGAGTTAAACATAAATTAAATATAATAATTAGTAATAATTACATAATACTTGATGAGACATTTATTTTAATATTTCATCAGTTTATTAGTTAGTTGGTATTATATTTGGTATATATTGAAGTACAGAATTAATTGGAATAGTTAAAGGGATAAGCCATAAATTTACTTTAATAGCATTTTCAAATATTTGTTTATGAATTTCATCAAGAAAAGCAATAGTACTTTCATCTTTCAAAGAAATAGACCAATGACTTGTCCCATCAAAAATAATAATTTGATCTATTTTTCTAATTGAAGGAATAGAAGTATTAACAGTAATAGCTTTTGTTGATTTTTTCTCTGTAGCAGTAACAAATTTCATAGAAAGAATACAGTCAACAAGAATGTTATTTGATTGAGTTTTGATGTATTGAGTAATTCTTCTTTCCATATCTTTTTTTCCTTCACCAACTTTTAGTCTAATTGCTTCATTTCTTAGTTCATCATAACTAAACACAATATTCCCAAAAGGATCAATACATTTAGAAATATGGATAAATGGTAACACAGTATGAATATTAAACTTTTTTGGTTTAACAAAAACAAAAGAAAATCCCCAGTTATTTAATAAACTAATATAAAGAATTTCTCTTAAATTCTCTAAATGAACAGAATTATATTTTCTCTTTTTCTCTTGTTCATTTTTGTTTAGCTTTGGACTTACTGAAGTAACAGAATGTAATGATTTATCCATTTCGTGATGAAGTAAACTATGAATTTAAACCCTTTTATACCCCTTGTTTTGAAGTCATCTAAAATAGAACAATTAAACAAATAGTATTATTTTATTATTCTTTTTACTATTATAAAATTAAATACTTCAAACCCTTTAAAAATAGTTTTTTTTATTAATTTATTTATTAATATTTTTTTTGTTCTATATTTGAAACCTTCATTATATTTTTAAGTTTATAATAAAAGTATTATATTTAATATTATAATAAACTATTTTAAGTTTTATTTTCATACAACTTTATCTATAAAAAGAAATTATGTTATTAGATTTTGTTAAGTTTTAACTCTTTTTTATTCAAATTTAAAAAATTTTTGTTATTTCACAAAAAATAAATTACATCCATTGAACCACTAACACTTTTTCCATTACATTTTCATCTTTAATAAAAAGAGTATCTCCAGCAAGTGAAGGGTCTGTATATCGTTGACTAAATTTCATTCCCATTTCAACAACAAAAACCTTTCCTTTTTTTATTACATTCATTGTTTTTTTTAATGAAATAAATATATGTTCACCTGGATGAATAGCACAAGACTTACATTTCTTTTTTATAGGATAAAATGGAGTTGGAGCAATATTAAAAGGATTTTGAAGTGTAAAAACAAAATGTCCAGGATCGTTTTTAATAAATCCATAAGATGGTATTTTTTTCGTATTATACCACCCAAAAATATTTAACCGTTTACCTACAAGTAATATCATAATATTAGTCAGTCCTGTAAACTCTATTGGAAATTCATCTTTGGCTGAATCATAAATAACTTGATATTGAGATTTACCTGTCCATTTTTTGAAATCATCGAGATATGATTTAATTAAATAATCACTATCAACACATCTCATATACTCACTTTTCTTTTCTTTAAAAGTCCTAATCCTTGCTAAATCATTTTCTCTTCGTATCCTATTCTCTGTCTCCATTTTAAATAATCTATCTTGGTCTAACATAACTTCTTCAACTAAAGAAGTATTACTTGGTTGTGGTGGAATAATTAAAATAGGAACTACATCCTTTTTATTCGATGTATTTGATCGTTGACGAGATATTTTAGATAAAGCATCTGCAGCTTTAAATTTACCATAATATCTTGGAGTAAAGAAAATCCCTTCTTTTTCTATTTCTTTTGGACTTAATTCAATAGAATTATTTTCAGCTTGTCGTGAAATAGAGGATAGAGAAGTCCCACGTTTTCTTGGTGATTCAATATATGATTTTTCTTGATAACTGTAAGATAATTGTGTTGGTTTATAAAACTCAATTTTATTAATTCTACGTTTTTGTGAAGATTCAGTTGAGGGATTAGGTTCTATTATTATTGGTTCAGTTGTTGTTGGATGAGCTTTAACAACTATTTTGTTTTCATTTAATTCATCTTGACTTTCATCTAAGACTTTATTTACTTCTATTAAACTAGAAACTTCTTTTTTATTTTGTTGTTGTTCAGAGAGAGTAAATGTACTTTGGTTGATTATCTCTGTTGTGTGTTGTTCTGTTGTTTCAATATCATTTTTGCTTTGATTATTGTTTTCTATAATTTGTTTGTTTTCTATGACATTATCTTGTTCTAAAATAGCATCTTTCTCTTTTTTCTGTTCAAAGACATTACTTTCATCATCAATGAGTTGATTTTGAAAGTTGGGAATAGTTTGTTCTTCTTCATGAATTAATTTATCTTTCTCTATACATTTTTCATCAACACAATTATTATTGATATTATCAGATTGGTTATTTTCTAGAATACTCTCTTCTGTGTTGTTTGAAACAATATGTGTAATATTAGTGTTAGAATCTTTTTCTATATTTTCTATTTCATTACTTTGGCTTTCCAGTTGTTCATCATCATCTTCTTCTTCTTCTGTAGATTCTTCTTTATTAATATATTCTAAATTGTTTTCAACTTCTTTTAACTCAAAGTCTGGTTCAACAACTTCATGTTTAAAACTTTCTTCTTTTTTTAAAGCTTCTAATGCAATTAATTCAACACAATTGTTTCTAGGTATTTCTCTTGTAACAGACATCATTGGAGAGACAAACCCACTGTCAAGTTCACTTGAACTGAATGTAGAAGTAGAGTCATCATCTTCACTTAGTTCGATTTCATTAACAACAGCTAATTTATTTTCATTTATGTCTTTAATTTCTTCTATAGCTTTAGGAATAATTCCACTTTTAATTTGTTTCAGTTCTTCAACCGTTTCTTCAACAACCTTTTTATCTCCAGTTAAATCAATAATCATCTCTTTATTCAAAGCTTCAATCTCTTTTCTTTTTTCATATAAATACACCAAATATATATTCATTGATAACTCTTCTTTTCCTAAATCTTCTTCATCAACTAACATCGGAACTCCTAATTTTTCTAATCGTTCTAATGGATGTTCTTGGCATTTTGATAATTTTCCAAGAATTGGAATGGTTGCCCATTCACGCATTGAACGAATTGGCTGTCCAACTAAAGTAGCTATCCATTGGTGTATTAGTCTCACTTCTTTAGAACTTAGTCCAATAAAACGATTTAAAATACCAGTGATCAATGCCAGAAATGTTTTTTCATTTCCCACAGATAAGTCAAATCCATCAATACCAACAATTCTTACATTTAATGATTTTGCAAATTGAATAACACAATCAAACCCCTCAATTCTGGCAAAGTTTGTTTTTGGTATTTTTTCATATTTATATGGACATTTTGTTCCACTTAAATTTTCTAATAATTCTATTAAATTAACACTTGAAAGACTTGTAACTGAAACAACGTTTTCATTATTAACAAAATTAATCCATCGTATTAATGCTTTACTTTGAATTGTACTCCAATTATTCATTTTTTGAATTTGTTAGTTTTTTTAATGTTTTTTTAGATTTTTTTAGTTATCTATTTTTTTTTGAACAGAGATTCTCATCACTAAATTTTCAACTTTATTCATTCGAATATCATCAATAAAAAAAAGTTCTCAACAAATTTATCGTCGGTTAGTTTTATTTATCTAATAATTTTTTTTTTATAAAATTTAAAAATGTACGATGGGATAATCGGAGTAGAAGCCATATTGTCTTCTCTCAGACAGCCACTCATTAATCTTGCGAGTTTTTAACTTAAAGAAACGACAGACATTTTCGTCTTCATTTCTGGTATGACACACGCTAATATAAAGAAGAAAATAATGAATGAAAGTAGAAAATAAAAAATAAATATATTATTATGGAATTTGTATTCGATAATTTTTATATTAAAACTAATAATTAAAATAAAAGGGTTTTTATTAAAAATAAAAAACTATTCAAATATATTTTTGTACTTGGTGTTGAATTACAATATATATAATACACGCCAGTTAATCTCATTTTGAAAGACTACTTTTTTTTTAGTTCATTTGTATGGGATAATTGGAGGGCTATTATACATTTGAGTTATCTCAAGTTCTTCTGTACAAAATTTAATATCTTCTTGTTTCTGAAGAAGTGCTTTTTTTCTTTTAATTCTTTCATTTTCAAAACTATTTTTATCAGGGAACAAACATAAAACATCTTCTTTCTTTCCATATAACAGTTGTTGGTTTGGGATGTAGGGTTTGCAATTAAGTATCATGTGGTGATTCGCCATGTGGTAAAGTCGAATGATTTTTTAATTCTTAAACTAAATAATTGTTATATAATCAATTTTTGTTATTTTTGAAAAATTTATTCTTATATCAAAAAATTATTATAATATTATAATAGAACTATAATAAATTTCTAAATAAATTAATCAAAAAAAAATTGAGTTGAGAAGAATAAACGAGAAGAAATTAAAAAAAGGAAGAAGCAATCAAAAGACAAATTAACTATGCATTTTGGTTGTATGTTAAATAATTAAATCGTATTACAAACTCAATTGATGTTTGTACTATAATTTTTTTACAATGAAAGGGAGTATATGTTTTATCTTTTATTATTTCAGAACAACTCCTGAGATACTACAACAGGTATGTTATTTATATTTGTTCAAATGACAGTAGTTGATAGTAGTCTTTAAATAAACTCTACTTTTTTCAAATTTCTTTATAACATAATTCCCTGTATATTTTTTTTTAGAAATAAAAGCTGTATTAAAACATTATGTACTTTCAAAATGAATGTAACATCAACATTTATAATTTTGTATAATTTTAGTTACTTATTAAGTTTTTCTTTTTTTCTTCAAATCAATACAAGAGTATAAGTCTAAATATAAATGAATATGAAGTTTCATTTCAACACAAAAATAAGTAATAACTTCATTTTTCATTAATAACCATTATTCTTAGTTTATAAATATACTTTTTGAATAAGAATCATAACTGCTTCAAATTTGTTCATAAAGTGTCAAGTTAATATTTGTTCTACAATATATTTTTCATTTTTATATACAAATGTCTTTATAAAAATCCTTTAATAAACTTAAAGCCAAACAAGACAGCTAAATAGAGACAATAACAGCTATTTTTTTTTCTGAGTTGGATTAAGAATTTATAACCTCATTTGATTGGTTTAGAACCATTCTTAATTATAAAGAATTAAAGAATATTATAGTTTTATAAACAAGTATTAGCAGTTTATACATAAGTCATGACTGTCTTATTAAAATATTTAAAAATACAAATTACAATGAACAATTAAAAAGAATAATGTAAAATTTTAAATTATTATTTTTAGGTGTTTTAATAAAAAATCAATATTTAATAATTTGTCTTTTTTATAGTTTATTTTTAGAAATAATAAAAATATTATCATATTTTTGACGTTTTGAGTAATAATTTTATTCTATTCTTACTTTAAAAAATTAGTAAGAAGCAAATCTAATAATAAGAATAATCTTTTACAGAAACTAAAACAAAAACTATTCCTATGAAAAAATGCACTAATCAACATTCTTTTGTGTTTTTATTAAATTTGTGAAATAAACAAATAGTTGTCTAAAAACATTAGTAAATTCTATTATGACTGAGTTAACTTAGAGTGTAGTGCTTCTTGATAAATAGTAAACTCAATATTATTTGAAGAACACCATTGACTAATTTCATCTAATGAATATTTGAGAACAAGTATTTCCCAAGAATCAAACATTACTATTCTTTTTGTAACCTTATTATTAAACATTTGCATCACAAACGGGTAGTCATTTTCATTTTTAGTCATACTCATTTCTTGTTTTACTTGAAGCAATAAATTCTTAATTTCTCCAACAATCTTTTCTTGTATAATTCCATTGATTTTAAAGTATTTTGTTTCTTCAACAATATAAGTCACTAACCTGTCAGCTAATACATTAGCAGTTATCTTACAACAGTTAGCAATAGAATTTTCTATCATAGATAATACTCCTTCAATTTCTCCAACAATCTTACCAATGACAATTACTTCCTTTAAGTTTAATGTGTCATTCCTTACTAATTCTTTTCTAAATTGAATTAAACATCCAAGCCAAAATACCTCATTCCCTTGACAATTTACTTTTTTAATTAGTTGACGACAAAGCTCTAAATTCATTTTATAAACACTATCTTCTTTTAAAATTTTTATCACTTCATCAAATCGTTTTTCCTTGACAGCAGTTTCCAATTGATACTTTTGTGAAATAAACATTTCTTTAGTCTTAGGAGTAATATCTTCATTTCTAATTTGATAAGTATCTCTGACAAGCATTTCTTTTAATAATAATTGGTCAGGGTCAATTTTTTTTGTCTTAAGAGGCAAGTCTTCTTTGCTCTCTTTTGTAATTTGTTCTGATTTAATTCCTTTGAGTTGATTCCAATATGTTTTGGTAACATTTCCTTCAACATTAACAATATCACCAGAAACATTCCATACCCAATTTCCATTTTTATTAGTTATAATGATCTTTCCTTTGTAACTCTCGTTAATGATACGGATGATTATTTTCATATGACTTCTTGAAATAATTTGAATCAATAATGCTGAAGTTTCAAATGAAGAACCAAAACAAAACCCTTTTATTGTTTGTTTTCCTTTATTCCATGGGCAAATTCCTTTTCTCCATTTAACACAACACTCATTTTTACATACCGTTTTAAAGTGTATTCTTCGAATACAAACCTCATATTTAGTATATAACCCCATTCAGTTTAATATACCTGCTTCACTTTTTGAAGACTATAATTTCTTTTTCAATACGTTTTTGGTACTTTAATATCATTGTCTTTTCATTTCATTCTTTTTTGTGTTTGTCTTTTCTTATGACTTTATTTCATTTTTGAGTTACTAGACATAAAAATTATTTGTTGTTAAAATAAATAAGAGTATTAAAAAGAACTTGAAAATTCTTCATCTTAAAAAGAAAGATAAGCAAACAATGATTTCAAAACTAGGTGAGTTGTTAAAACCCAAAAATTCAAGTAGTTCATTATTGGAAACACTAAAACTACAACTTGATTTATTTTATAAGACAGTAGAAAATAAAAATGAAAATGGATATGTTTGTATTAACTGTACACAAGTAGTATTTCTCAATACAATTTGTGCCCCACAAACTATAGACCCAACTCTTTCTATGATGTTATCTCAAATATCTAAATTATCAATTGGGGATGATGATGATAAACCAAAAGAAATAGAAGGTACTATTTTAGAATTATCATTTCTTGAAAAGACAAATGTCTCTTCACTTGAAATAACAACAAAACAACCTTGGCATCTTCCAAATACTCTTCAATGTCGTTTAAAAGAACTTAAAGTTTGGAATATGACTAAGTCCCAATCAGATAATTTTTTCAATATACTCAAAAAACGAGAAGAAGTATGGGAGAATTTAGAAGTTCTAAAATTATCAAATTGTGAAATTACAAAAATCCCAGAAGATGTTTTTAGTGCATTAACAGTTCCACACCTCAAAATACTTGATTTATCAAAAAACCAAATTGCGGTATTAGAAAATATTAGAGAAAGACCAATGGATTTGATTGATGTGAGTACAAATGTAATAGAATTCATTGATATTCAATTTGTTGGTTCAATCTCACAATTAGTTATTGATAATAATTTATTAACCTCATTGGATGGATGTCGTCCATTTTTTAATCTTCAAAGATTAAGTGTAAGAAATAATTTGATTGAATCTTTTCAAAATATGAAACGTGCGTTCAGTAAACTTTTCTCATTGACAGATATTCATTTAGAAGGAAATCCTGTTGTAGAGGACGAACATTTCATTGACAAAATTGCAGAATTACTTCCTTCAAGCCAATTTGGAATAGACAGTTATGTAAATGGTAATAAGGTAGATTTAAATCCACATAAATATGTCAATACTTCTAATACAACAAAACCAAGTGATCAAAGTGTTCATGTTGAACGTAAAAATATTGGTCTTTCATTATTAGATGATGAAGCATTATTAGAAGTTATTAAAGAAAAAGTTGAATTATTTAGAAAAGGCAGTTGGGATTATACAGAAGACGAGTATAAATCAAGTCGTAGTTTCTTGAGAGAAGTAGGAGAAAAAATTAATCAAGCGTTAATTGAAACAGAATATTCATTAGTTCCTGATGTAGAAGTATTTCCTTATTCTACTGTCAAAAAGGAATTGTGTAGTTCATTACTTCAAACAGCGTACTGCAGAAAAGAAAAAAGATGTTTTGTACAAGTAAGTGGAGTAAATGAAAGCCAAATGGAGATGGTTGTAAAAATCCCTATTGTTTCATCAAATGCAATTCAAAAAGCACTTCAACATATTGTTCAACTCTCAAAAGATTTAGAAAATGAAGAAACAAGTATAGAATTAAATAATAATTTATTTGGTGTAGAAATAAATGTAGCAGAATTAGTTAAGAATGTTGAGAAAGAACGTAAAGAGTTAAAAGATTTAGAAACAAATAAAATTAAAGAAGAACTAGGATGGGAACCTCAGCAAGAAACAACTCAAGATAATTATCCAAACGAAAATGCTGAACAAACAATGGTTGAATAACACTTTATTTTTTTTAGTAAACCTTTTTGTTTTATTATTTATGAGAAGAGAAAATGAAGAGAACTTACATTTAATAAAAATGAATAATTCTTTTAAGGAAGTAGTAAAACAAATGCATTTAAACAACGTTCAAACACTGAATGTTGAAATTACTAAAAACCTTGATTTACTTGTTCCTTTATTACAGTCTCTTGAAAAAGAAAAACAAAGGTACTTAGAAGATATTGGTTCACTTGCTGGGTTTAAAGTGCCTCAAGTTCCTGAAGAAATAAAGAAATGGGTTAAAATGATGAAAGAAATAAAAAATACAAAAGAAGAACAAAAACAACAGAAACAGCACCACAAAAAAGAAGTGAAAGGGTCTTTGGCTCAAAGAAAACAAATAAAAACTCAAAAAGAAGTTGAGACATCATCAAAAGCCTCAACTAAACCAAAAAAATTACTTGTAAATGATAATAAAGAAAAAATACAACATATTTGGAATGGAATTTTTAAAGAACAAGAAAGGAAAACCACTCACCATCGTATAAATCAGAAAGATTTATTAAAACAAACAACTCCAAATATTCACAAAACAGAATCACCACAAAAAAGGTTAAGTGAAGAATTACATCGTATCAAAGAACAAATAGAATATAGAGATTCAGAAGAAGATTCTAGTGAATTTGAAATTATTGACCGTCAGTCTTTACCATCTGCAAAAGTAAAACATCCTCAACACAAAAAATTAAATGAACAAAAATTACAACCTCAAATTATTTTTAATGAAAAACAAAAACCAGTTTCAAGTTTAACAGAAGAAAAGGTGATTCATAGTAGAGAAGGAACATTATTAGATGATGAAGTGGTTGTTCCAACTTTTCCATCACAACCTATCCAACTAAGTCAATCAACATCTATGTTAAATCGTGGATTCGAAAGTGGACAATAAAAAAATCAATTCAATTTGGTTAGATGTAAAATGGTTTATTTTTTTTTATTGTAAATAAATAGCATAATTACTTTATTCCAATTGAATAGCAAAGAATTCACTAACTCTGAAATTTGGATGGTCAATAATTGTTTGACCATTGTCTTCATACTCTCTCTTGAAATTACCAGACAATCTACTTTCTTCATTCTCTCCACAATTTCCACTAATCAAAAAAGCACCAGCAAAACAAAGAATATTCTCTGAATCATCAGGGAATAACCAAGTACTATAAGAATTTATTTCTCTTTTAACAAACTTAATAGGGATATTGTTCTTTATAGTAAATACAAAATGGTCTTTATCTCCAAAAACTCCTCGTGCTATATCATCGACAACAGGAACATCACTACAGTAACCTCCAAATACTTCATTTTTTGTTGTTTTTATAACAAATAATATATTCTTGTAACTTCCAACACATCTATTAAACTCTTCAGCACTAAATCCATCTTCAGTTCCTTTATAAATAACATCAATAACTTTCTTTGTACTAATCTGTTCTATTTGAGACTTTAATTCTTTGTCAAGTAATAATTCCTCTTCTAATTCATCTACTTCTATTTCTTGTTTTTCTTCATCTTTAGTTTGAGTTTCAACAACTTCAGTGATAGGTGATGTCTTTTTTGAAACTTCATTTTCATTTGACTCATCTTTTTTAAATACAATCTCGTTATTAGCATTCGTCTTACATTCTTCATTTTCTTTTTGTATTTTTTCAGGAATTTCATTTTCTTCTTTTTTTTCATCAGTTGGTATTAAAGTATTTTTGTTTTGGTTTTTCATTTCTTCAAGACTCCTAACAACATCTTTTAATATAGAATCTAAAAGAGAATATCGTTGATTCATTTTTTCAAGCTCATCACTTTTTTCTTTTATTTGTTTTTCCATTGTTTCTTTCAATGTTTTGTTCTCTTCTTCTAATTGAATTACCACAATCTCTAACTGTGAAATACGTTGTTTTAAAGAATTAACCTCTGTTTGTGTCTCATTATCTTTTTGATTAATTGTTGTTATTGAGTCAATTAAATATTTATCTGCAACAGCCCTATTGTCCATATACTTTTCAAAAACAAATTGTTTGAGCTCAATGTTATGAATACTTTCCTCCATCTATTTTAACTAGTCCTTTTTTAGTTCATCTCTCAACTATTTTTTACCTTTTTGGATTATTTTTTTTTTAAATTATCTCTTAAATTTTTTATTCTTTTTCACCTTTTAAATTGTTTTTTCTTCTTATGATTTGTATATAGTTTTTCATTTTTACTTTTTGAATTGTGAAATAAAAAAAAAAAAAAAAATAAAAACAGAAAAAAAACTGGAATAAATAACGAGGAAGATTCAAAAAATAAAAATGAAAAGATATAACCCATGTGAATCTCCAGAATTTAATCAAAACATAGATAATGATGATTCTGATCTTCCAGATTTTTTGAGGGAAGATAACTTTCCTGAACAAAGAAATACAGCAAGATTTCAATTACCTCAAAGTATTTTATTAAGTGGAATTTCGATAAAAAATGAACCTTATAATAATTCAGAGTATTCAATGGAACCTCAAAGAAACATTTTAAAAGAAGAGAGATATGAAATTAAAGAAGATGATATACCTCTTCAGATGAATACCATTGCAGATGAAATAACTAATAGACTAGAAAATGTGATTGAAGACAATAAATATCCTGAACCTTTTGGTGAAGTTGTCTGGGAACTTCAAAAATGTGTTACACAAATTAAAGAAAATATGCCTAATATCCAGAAAGTTGATTATCGAAAATTAACTCAAACATTAAACGAAACGTTATATCAATTATTCAAAAGGGTTGTTTCAGATAGTCTTTGTAACAATCGAATTGAATGCAGAGACCTTCAATGTTTTTTTTCATTATCAAAGGATATATCAAGATTTGAAATCTTTAATAGAGAAGAAGTAAACAAATTAAATGATCTTATTGCTAAAATTGAAGATATTACTCCTCAACCACAAGTAAATAATATTACAAACCAACAAGAACTTAGAAGTTATTTAAATGAATCTGGATTAAATACAACTCAAATTTTAATTCAAATTTGTGATCCTAAAGATGTAGGTAGTTTTATTAAAGCTCTTGGAGATCTTAAGATTATTTTTAGTGCATCAAAACATTCAAAAACAAATTATATTTCAATGATTAAAGAATTAAATGGTCTTGACGATGATAATGGAAGAAAATTTGCTACTCCATTTTTCTTACTCAAAAAAGCGTTTGAGTGTTGTGTTATTAAATCTCAATTTAGTTTGTTATCTTTACTGATTTTACAAAATTATATCCTGTTACTAATATTAAATAGAAGCACTAGTTGAAGTCTTGTCTCAGGCTATTCTTAATATGGACTTCTTTACGGATGACCAAAGAGAACAAGTTGATAAAATGTTAAACCAAGCTGATTCCCTTAGAAAAAGTAAACCAGAACTATTAGGAAAAAAACTTCAATTAAAAAAAGATGAAGAAGTAATGAAATTTGGGTATGTAAAAGATTATATTGAACGTCATCCAGAACTTAGTTAAGTAATTGCATTGGTGTTTGACTACTTATTTATTTGAATAAATGTATTGTCTTTACTAATCAATAATAATTAATTTGATTATTCTTTTTATTATAAATTATTAATTTATATTTTACTTATCAAATAAAAAAGAAAAATGTTAGTTGAACATTAAATTTGTTATTCTTAATTAGTTTAGTGGAACGTCTCGTTGTTCTCTTGTCCATCCTGGATGTTCTGAAACTTTTCTGATAATTCTTGCAGGATTGCCAGCAACAACTGTATTATCTGGAACATCATGAGTAACTACAGAAGCAGCACCTACAACTGAATTTTCTCCAATTGTAATTCCTGGAAGAATAGTTGCACCTGCACCAATCCAAGCACCATCTTTAATTACAATAGGTAATCCATATTCAACAAGAGAATTTCTAATAAGTGGATCAGTTGGATGAGTAGCTGAAATGAGTTGGACATTAGGACCAATCAAGACATGATTACCAATTTTAACGTAATTAGCATCTAGTACTGTTAAATTATAATTAATAAATGTATCATGTCCAACAGAAATGTATTTACCATAATCACAACGAAATGGTGGAAGTATACAACTATTTTCTCCAAGACTTCCAACAATATCCTTCAACATTTCTAATCTCTTTTGTGCATTTCTTTCACAATTAAAATCAATAATTTTTTCACAACAAGACTCTCTGTCATGAGCTAACTCTGGGACTGTACTATCATATAACTTTCCATTAAGCATTAAACTTCTTTCATCAAATGTAGGTGTTGCCATCGTTATTTTGAATTTTACAATTTTAGTAATTCTATTTTTTTTTTAAAAAGAGTCAGAATTTTTGTTCTTTCTTCATTATTTTCTTATCAAACAAAATATAATTGATGATTATTACTAAAAACCCAACACAAAATAATAACAATTTATATAAATCTTCTGAATTTTCATTATATTCAACAACATAACAATACCAATTGAAAACAACTTCCTTAGTTTATGAACTAAATCAATTGTTTTCACTAAAACTATTAACGACATACGTCATGATATTGATGAGTTGAGACAAAAAAATAATCGAAAAATAATTGGAAAATGACATATTGTAATTAATTAATCATCACTTTCTTCTTCTTCTTCTTCTTCACTCATTTCTTCTTCTTCATTTTGATTTGTTTGTTGTGGGTTATTGTTCTTTCTAACAGGACGAGGAATTACAGTAAATTTAATTGGATATGCCCATTCGCAATGAAGATATGAGTCACAAATAATATGTAATAATACAACATATGACCCTTCTTCTTTAGGAGAAGGAAGATAAATTTTTGTGATAAATGGCAATTCAGAAATAGGAATATATCCGTGTGTAGCATTAAGAACAAATTGATTTCTTACATCAGTAATAATAAACCACCAACGCTCTAATCTGGTATTAGGACAATATGGGTTATGAACATAAACATCTTTTGGTGGTTCATGAACAATTTCCACATCTGGAATTTCTGGATCAATTTCATCTTCTTCTTTATCAAAATCTTCTTTAGTACTTTTGAGAAGTTCTTCAGCATCATCTGGTTCATCTGGTAATTCTTCTTTTTCTCTATTAAGAATATCATCTAATTTACTCTTCCATTGTGGGACAATTTCACCATTTTCGTTTCTAGGATAACGATATCCATTAATAGTAACAAGAATAGGCACTCCTGCAATTACTTTTCTTGTTCCAGTATTGCTCATTGCTCTAACAATAAATGTGATATTAGTAGGATAATAATTAAAGAAGTTAATAATTTGTTTTCTTCTTTCATTAACTAATTGATTGTCATTAGGCTTAATATTTTCTTCAATACTATTTTCATGTTTCTCAATATTTTCTTGTATCTCTTTTGTTTTATGTTCATCAGTATCTTTAGTATTAAATTTTGGTTTTTTTCCTTCTTTAATGGCTTTTTCATCTAATGCTCTTTTAACTCTTTCTTTCATACTTTCTATATTTCTTTTCTTAACTTCACTTCGTTGTTTTTTTGGTTCAATAACCTTATGTTGTTTTTCTACTTCAATACTATCAATCTTTTCATTAATTAAATTCATTCGCTCTTCTGGAGTCATCTTTGTGATACGTTCAAATGTCATATTCTTTCCAAAGACTTTTCCACCTTCATTAAAGTCTGGTAACTGTAAGAAATCATCATTCTCTCCACATGCTTGAGTAATCATAGCATTTAATCTAATACATTGCCAAATTCCATTTAAATTTTTCTTTCCCATCATTACAGATACCATTCCATGAAGTACAGTTGGAATAACTTCAAGTATAGAATCTAAATCATCTCTAAGATAACTTGGAAGCTCTTCATGTAATCTAGACAAATGTGCTCCAATTAATATTTGTGCTTTAACAGCTTCAGGAACATTATAAGTTGGTTTCTTTATAAATTCTTCTTTTATTTTCTTTTGAATAACTGGTAAAAAGTTTTTATCATTTGGACGAATAACAACCACTTCTCTTACTTCATTTGCCAATGATACAACTTCAATCATTGAAGGGAAATTTAAATTAGAATTGATTAATTGCATAAATATAGCATTAGTTTCAATTGTTAAATTATTATTATCTTTCTTATTGCATTTTTTAACCATTAACCATACACTTACAGGAAAAACAATTACTATGATAATTATATAAAACCCTAATATAAGTTTTCTATTCTTCTCTAAAGTAAGAAAGATTGGAAGTCCTATTCCTTTTGTTTCTATTTTATCATCTTCTTCTCTTCCTGTTTCTTTCCATGCTTTTAGTTTAGATGGATCAGTTAATGTTTCATATGCTTTTGTTACTTGAATAAACATTTCTTCAGCACCTTCTTCTTTATTTTTGTCTGGATGATATTTTAATGATAATTTACGATAAGCACTTCTAATTTCTTTATCAGTTGATGTAGATGAAATACCTAAAATGATATAAGGATCAAAAGTTGGTTGTGGTGCAATAATATTTGATGAATTAATTTTAATTATATTATGAATAAAAACATATGATAAAATACCAATAATGATAAACTATAATATTGTGAGTTATTATAATCCTATGTCTTAATATACTGAATAACAAACTTGAAAGATTGTTGATGAGGTAATTTTGTGATTTTTTATTATCATTCTTTTTCTTTTCTCTTGACATTTAGAACATTGACATGGAAAAGTTGTAGGAATGGTTCTTTGTTTACGCAGATAATATAATGCCCAAATTAATATAATTATTCCAATAAATCCTGTTATGAAAATTAAAAACATTTGATCATCGAATTGAAGCTTCTCTTCAACCATATCAAAGAATTAATTATTTTAAAGTTTTATTATTTTATATTATAATTTGAAATATCATTAAGTTTATTATAATTATCACGCTTTCTTTTCTTCATATCTCTTTTTCAATTATCAATTATAGAATTATTTAACATTAAAATGATATTTTAAATTGTTGGGTTTATACTAAAATCCTTTGTTACTTTAATATTCATTAAAGAATAAAATGGTAGTAGAAAGAAAAAACTTGTTTTTAAAGCAAAAACTAATCTACAATAACAAGAAAAAGATCTTTATTTTGAAAATAATCAAAAAAAAAATCTAAAAATCTAAAGGATGAATAAAAGTGGATTGGAAAATGGACCAGTCTCAGTCTCAAAAAATCTTGTAATCAATTCAAAACGATTATCTGTTAGTGAAACAACACTTCAATATAATCAAAAGAAACAAGCTCAATCAGTTGGTGATTCTGAAATACCACAAGTATTTACTGACTCTCCAAATAGGTCAGAAAACCCAGGATTAATTAATATTAAAAATAAATTAAATAGTATTGATATTGAAGAAGAAGAGCCACCACCTATTAGAAGTCATCAATTAGCATATTCTCATTTTCCACCAAAACCAACAACAAATACATTTGATAGTGATGAATTTAATCCAGTGGAAATAATTTGAACGTTCTTTCCTTTTTAAACTAATCATAAAATCAAATCTGTTTTGTATAATTTTTTCTTTGATAAGTGAGGAAAGATAAAAGTTATTTTAATTCATTTTACTTTTTTACTTTCTTTTTTTTTTTCAATAACATAATTTAAAGAAAGTGTCAAAACAAAAAGATAATACAAAGGAATTTAAACCCTATTTATTCAATAAACTATCAACTACTTGGTTTAATTTGTAAAAACATGACTTCTAATGTCGATGATATGTTTGACTTTCTTCAACCAGAAACTCAAAATAAAGATGAGGCTAAAGAAGAAGAAGAAATTAATGAATATCTAATGAAACGAAGAAAAATTATTGAAGATAAATACAAAGATTTATTACCAAGACCAGAGTCTACACCTATTCTTGAAGCACAATACCAAGGATGTACTCATGAAGTTGCAGTCCCAGATGGACAAGTAGCAACAGAACAAACTCTAAATCCACAATATCCAACAGAACCAGCTAAAACATATCCATTTACATTAGATGATTTTCAAAGACTTTCAGTATCATGTATTGGTCAAAATGAAAGTGTTTTAGTTAGTGCACACACTTCAGCAGGAAAGACTGCAGTTGCAGAATATGCAATTGCTAGTGCATTAAAAAATAATCAAAGAGTAATTTATACATCACCTATTAAAGCATTATCTAATCAAAAATATAGAGACCTTCAAGAGCAATTCACAGATGTTGGATTAATAACTGGAGATATTACTATTAATGAAGAAGCATCATGTCTTGTTATGACAACAGAAATTCTTAGAAATATGTTATATAGAGGGAATGATGTTATGAGAGAAGTAGCATGGGTTATATTTGATGAAGTTCATTATATGAGAGATAAAGAACGAGGAGTTGTTTGGGAAGAATCAATTATTTTATTACCAGATACTGTACATTATGTATTTTTATCTGCAACAATACCAAATGCATTTGAATTTGCAAGTTGGATAGCCAATATTCATAAACAAGCATGTCATGTTGTTTATACAGACTACAGACCAACTCCATTATGTCATTATCTTTTTCCAGCAGGAGGAAATGGAATTTATTTAGTTGTTGATAAAGAATGTAAATTTAGAGAAGAAGGATTTAATAAAGCATTAACTTCACTTGGACTTGATGCAGTTGGGATTAAAACAACATCAAAACAAATGAATAATAAACCTGATGTTATTAAAATTATAACAATGGTTATGAAAAATAATCTTGCACCAGTTATAGTCTTTTCATTTAATAGAAAAGAACTTGAAGTAATGGCAAAAACATGTAATAGAATGGATTTAACTTCAGACGATGAAAAAACTATAATTGCAAAAATCTTTAATAATGCTATTCAATGTTTAAATGCAGAAGATAGGAAATTAGAACAAATAACAGAACTTCTTCCATTATTATTAAAAGGAGTAGGAATGCATCATTCAGGATTATTACCTATAATGAAAGAAACAGTTGAAATATTATTCCAAGAAGGATTAATAAAATGTTTATTTGCAACAGAAACATTTGCTATGGGATTAAATATGCCAGCAAGAACTGTTGTATTTACTAATGTAAAAAAATATGATGGAAAAGAAACGAGATATCTTAGACCAGGAGAGTATATTCAAATGAGTGGAAGAGCTGGAAGAAGAGGAAAAGATGATCAAGGAACAGTTATTTTAATGGTAGATCAAAAAATAGAACCAACAGTATTAAAAAATATGATTTTTGGAAAAGCAGATCCATTAACATCATCATTTTATTTAGGATATAATATGCTTTTAAATTTAATGAAACTAGAAGCAGCAGATCCAGAAGGATTAATTTCTAAATCATTTAGACAATTCCAAACAAATAATAAATTACCTGAATTACAAAAGAAGTTAAAAGAATTAGAAGAAAAAGAAAAAACATATATTTTCACACAAGAAGATATTGTTAAACCATTATATCATCTTAAATTAGCTATTGACCAACATAATGAAAATATTCATGAAGCTATTTATAAAGAATCAGTTTTATTACCATTTTTAGTTGATGGAAGGTTAGTTCATATTGTAGATAAAAATACGTTATTTGATTTTGGTTGGGTACCTGTGTTAGCAGATAGAAAAAGAAAAGTTGGGACAGTTAGTGTTATTGTTTCATTAAAGAAAGGAGCATTACAACCAACTCCAGGAGAATTAGGAAAAGGAGGAAATGCAGGAATTACATCATTTAATATTGATTGTATTTCAGAAGTATCTACATTAAGATTAGGATTACCAGATAATGTTAGAGACAATTTAGACACATTTTTATTTAAAATTAATAATGCAATTAAAAAGAAATATCCAGACTTTAACTTACCTGTATTAGATCCTATTAATGATATGAAAATTAATGATCAAAATGTTATAGAATCAATAAAAAAAATTAAAGAATTAAAAGAAAGATGGAATCAAGTTCAATGGGATGATATTACTAGAAAAGAATTTGATATGTTTGTTGAAAGAGAAAATATTCGAGAAGAAATTAGTGTATTAAGGTCTACTGTTGTTCAATCAAAAGATGTTATATTAAAAGATGAATTAAGAGGAATGAGAAGAGTATTAAAAAGATTAGGATATGTTAGTGAAGATGATATCATTCAAACTAAAGGAAGAGTTGCTGCTGAACTTTCTGCTGGAAATGAATTATTATTAACAGAATTATTATTTAGTGGAGTATTTAGTACATTAAATGCAAAACAAGCAACTGCTTTATTAGGATGTTTTGTATTAGATGAAAAACCAAAAGAACAAGTTCAACCTCCAAAAGATTTAGAAGAAAGTTTTGCTCTTATTATTACTAATGCCACACGTATTGCAAATATTATGGCAGATTGTCGATTGAATATTAATGTTAATAAGTATATTGAACAATTCAGACCAACAATGTTACCAATTGTTGAGTCATGGTGTGATGGAATGACTTTTGCTCAACTAATTCAAGGAAGTGATTTATTTGAAGGAAGTATTATTCGTGGAATGAGAAGATTAGAAGAACTTTTAGTTCAAATGACTGATGCAAGTAAATTTATGGGAAATCCAGACTTAGCAAAGAAGTTTGAAGAAGGGGTTACATTGATTAAGAGAGATATTATTTTTGCTGCTTCTCTTTATATTTGATTGATTGAGTTTTTAATTGTATTTTTGATTCTTTTTGAACATCATGAAGAACTATCATATTGTGAAGAGAATTGATAATGTAAAATAATATCAAAAAAGCAGAAGACTGAATAAAATGAAAAGAGAACAATACAAATTACTTTATATAAAAGAGATAAAAGAAGAATGAAACAAAAAAAAGTAGAAGATGTTTCAGTCTTGTTTATTAGTTTAATTGAACTATGGATGATAATTATCTGATGACAAAAGTAATCAAACAAATGAAAATTATATTGGTTCAATAAAAGCATAACTCAGTGTTTAAGTACCTTTATTTCCTGAATTATTTTATTCATTATATGACAAACATTAACATACAAATTAATAGCACATATTCATTATCAAGAATGGATCTTTTGTAAATGTTACTTAACAACAATATATATGCTCATGGTTTTACATATTGTTTATTTCATTTATTATTCTTTTTATCATTACGTCAAATTGGTTAAGACTATAATTACAATACTTTGACTTAATAGTCGTGAACAGTCATTTTTAATACTGTACTGATAATAAAAATTATGAGAATTAGATATGTTAATAAGTAGAACTTATGAATAATGAGAAATGGTTATTTTAGTGTATTCAATATGTTTTTATAAATATTGCACTAGTTGTTTCTAACTTAGGTATATTAGAATATCAATATTTTAATTTGTTATTACAAATAATTTGTAGTTTATTATGCAAGATATGCATTTTCATTGATTTTCATTGTTTTATTGAATTACATGTTAATTAATTGAGGTAATATCTTGTCATTAATTCAAAAACAAGTCATTGTTTATTTTATATTAACCCCTATCCATTTCATATTCAATTTATTTTTTATTAATAAGCATAAAACATTTAATACAAAATATTACTTTCATCTTTTGATAGTCAATACCTTCATTATAAAATGAATAACAATTACAATTAAATCATTATAAGATACTAATTATACTTATTAAATTATAAACTTTCACAATACATACTAAACATTCTTTATTAGTGATTGTATAATGTATTAAATTCTTATTTATGAATCTATTAACTTGTTCATTACTTTATTTTTCTTTCCTATTTTGTTATTAGTTTCATCATAACATTGTATTATATGACTAATATGATTAGAAATTAAATATTTGATGCGATACTTTGTGACTATTTGTTATTTGATGATGATACAAATATTGAATCAAAAGATGAAAGAACAATAAAGTGGTCAAATATCATCATTATCATTCTGTATTTCATATACATTATTCTATTTAATAATTCTTTGTTAACTAATTAACAACAGTTATTTATTTTATTATTATTTTGATATAACATTACACCATAAATTATAAAAACATTCAAAGAGTTTAATTGATAAAAATAATAACCATATCAATTATGATGAGATGAAATTTAAATAGAGTTAATAAATAAAAATAATAATAGATGAAATTTTGAAACAAGAATATTTAAATTAAATCAAATACCACAAAACACGAAATTTAAAAAAAAATATATGACATATTTATTATTTAAGGAAGTGATTATTTAAAATGATATAAAGAGTAAAGAAATGATTGTTCATTTAATTTATATTCTAAATTTTTATATTTCATTTAGTATATTTATTCAAAACATTCTGTATTTATGAATATCTTTATTATCAATTTGAATATATTAATTAAACAATAAAACACCATTTTTAGTTTTTTGTTTATTAGATGATTCTACTTATTTGGTATTTTTTGTATCCAATAACATCTTTTGTAGTTATTTTATTTATTTCATTATTGCTTTCGAGATCCTTTTCCAATGCAGGAAATACAACAAATTTTAATGCCATGGCTATTGTGTAAAACCTTAGGGTCTTGTAAAGAAAAGCAAACAAGACATAGAAATCTAAGGTCATACAACAAAAAAAGAAATGTCAATAGCAATAAATGGCATAACAATTATAACAATAAAGGTAAACGATACACCAAGGAAAAAGGGTTTAGAAGACAAAAGACTCAAAGAAAAACAAATAAAAAACAAGGTAAATACAATGACAATAAAGATTATACAAATAACAAATATAAATGAATAACAATAAATGATAAACAAGAAAGAATAAAAGGAATAACAAGTGAATGGAATGAAGGAGAATACGAAGAAATACTAAAAAAATATGAAGGTAAAAGAAAAAGATGGTATGATATTCTTCAAGAAGTATATTCAATTAAAAAGAAAAAGATAATTGAAAAGACGAAAGAAGAGTTTAAAGAAAAAACAAAAGATTGGGAGGAAAAAGACATTAAGGCTATAGAAACAGAAATTAAAAACAAAAACCCAATTAAAGAAATGAATGATAGATGTAAAATAGCAAGAATAATAAATAGCAAAGAAAGTATAATGAAAATACAAGAAGAAACAAAAAATAAAGAAGAAAAGATAGAAGAAGAAAAAGAAAAAGAAGAAATAATTGCTCTGAAAAATCAAATTACTGAATTAAAAGAAAAAGTTAAAGAATATCAAGCAAAAAATGGAAGAAGAACAAGCGATTTCAGAAGAAATGATGAAAAAAGCAAAAGAAATAGTTAAAAAAGAATTTGAAGAAGAAATTACAGAAATGAAAACACAAAATAGAAAGATTCAAACGAATTATGAAGAAATGAAGAAAGAAAATGAAAAATTAGAAGAAAGAAATTTAAAATTACAAGGAAAAATAAATGAGATAGAAGGAAAGAAAATCACAGAAGTAAATAACAAAGAAGAAAAAATCCGAAGTATCCAAGCTAATAAAAAGAAGATAGAAAAAGAAAATGAAGGAATGAAAGAAGAAATTGAAAAGTTGAAAAAGAGAAACAAGATACTAGAACAAAATGCAAACACACTAGAGAAGAAGATTGAAATGATAGAAAAAAACACTGAAGAATTAAAGAAAGAAATAAGAGATAAAGAAAAACAAATCTCTGAATATCAAGAAATTGCAATTAAAAACCAAGAAATTGCAGAAATAACAAGAGAAGAATTAGACAACACACAAAAAGAAAATGAGACACAAAAACAAATAATATCAAAGCAACAAGATGATATTGAAAATTTTATTTCACAGAAGGAATTAGAGAAGAAGAAAACGATGACACTTGTGATAAATACACAACCAGTACTGAGGAAAGCATCATCGGGAACGATGGAGATGAACGAAACTACTCCTATGAAAAAGACAGTAGTGGAAATCGAAGAGAAAAGCAAAGCACTGATTGTCAAAAAACAAGAGATGATAGTCAGACAAGAAATACAACAAAACAAAGAAATAGAAAATTAATTGAAGTGATGTATTGTTTTGAATTAATTTGTTAAATAAGAAATTATATAAGAAATTAAGATGGGAACAAATAGAAAGTATAATAAAAGTGACAAACATCAATGTCAATATTGAAAAAGAATATATTAAATATATTAAAATGTCACATAAAATAAAAGAAAACATTAAACGATACATTAAAATGAAAGTAAATGATATAATAGAAGGAAGAGTAGAGTGTGATTCAATAATAAAAAACATCATATTAAAGAATAACTCTACAGAAATTGATGAAGAATACCTTAACACTCTCATCAATAAAGTAAAAGAAATGAAAGTAGAAAAATGTGCAAACATTAATTACTACTGGAAAAGAAAAGAAGCTGACCGACTAATAACGGAAATTAATAATAGATGGGTATGGTCAGGAAGCAGAATGCAGGATCTGCAAGATGATATGAAGAGGATTTCAATGATTATGCACCTCTATCTCCAAAATAAAATAATAAGAGATAAATTTGATGAAATAAAAGAAATACTAAAGAAAATTAATAGACTAGAAGATTTGGTCAAGGGAAGGAAATGGTACAGAATAAAGTGCATCATGAAATTAAAAGAACATGATGAAGAAGGAATAAAAGTTAAAGCACTAGAAAGAATAAAATACCTAAAATATATGATGACAATGATCAAAGAAAGAATTAAATTTAATAAAGATGAAAGGGTCAGAATCAATACAAATAAAATCATGTTTGATTCTAACAAGAAAATTAGAATAAGGAAGAAAGACCCAAAAAATGAAATATACCCAAATAACGATATTACTTTAGAATATTGGAAATCGTTATATGAAACACAGGTGATATTAAATAAAGATAATTGGAAAATAAAACAAATCACCTCGTGGAATGAAAGATATATCAATTATGATAGTGTCATTATAACAATAAATGAATTAAATTTAAGTATAATGAAAATAAGTAACTGGAAAGCACCAGGAATAGACACTATATATGGGTATTATTGGAAAAGGATGTCATCATCAAGAGAAATCATTCTCAATATCTTTAATGAATGGTTGAACTTCCCCGAAAACATCCCATTAGACATGGTAAGTGGAAGAACTTTATTAATCCACAAAGTGATATGAACGACGTCACTAATTATCGTCCTATCAGTTGTACAAATGTAATTATGAAAGTATTTACCTCAATATTAAAAGAAAAGATTCACAGAAGACTTAACATGAATTGTGAATCATTTAAAATTAGTAGCAACCAATTGGGATGTAAATTACAATCTTTAGCTGCTAAAGAAGGAATAATTAATAGTTATATGATGAAGCAGCAGAAAGAAGAAAAATACCCAAAATATGTGGAGTCATATTATGACATTAAAAAAGCATATGACACAGTAAACCACGAATGGGTAATTGAATCATTAAAATATTTTAATGTAGAGGGTGTCATCATAAACATGATTGAAAGTATGATGACTAGATGGAAGATATTCATCGGCTATAAATTTAATGAATATCTAGGATGTATTAAATTAAATAAATGAATTTTACAAGGTGATTCCTTATCCCCTCTACTCTTCATCATTCAGATGAATGTAATTTCTCAAATCATCGAAGAGAAATTCCCAAAAGCAAATCACACTTTATATATGGATGATTTGAGAATAATGACGGAAAGTAGTGAAGAAATGGGAATAATCCACAATGAAATTAAGGAAATAATAAGTGGAATAGGGATGGAAATGAATGAGAAAAAGTCAGGAATGGTATTAAAAAACATTAAAGAAATACCAAATGGAATGCAAAACATCCCAATCATTGAAGGTGAGGACTTGTATAAATACTTAGGAATATGGCAGTCCGACGAAATTGAAGATACCTTCAATTGTAAATCCATCAAAGAAAAAATGAATCAGAAGATGGAAGAAATAAACACTGATGAAAGTAGTAATAGAAGATATATTACTAGAATAAACACTGAAGTAATCCCTATCTTCAGATATTCAGCATCAGTTGTAAATTGGAAAATCACTGACCTAGATAAAATTGATTTGGAGATAAGAAAATATTTAAGAAAGGCAAAATACATTGGTGCCGGAAACTCCAAAGATAGGTTGTATGTCCCTCAAGAAGAAATGGGTGAAGGATTAATAAATATAAGGGACGAATATGTTATTGAATTAATTAGAACAGTGATGTACTACTGTACCAGAGAATGTGAAATAGGAAATAACATATTAGAAAGATGGTACAGTAAGAAGGGAATATGGAATAGAATTAAAAAAGCCCTAGGTCATAAAATCCCAGAAACAAAAATAGAAGAAATAATAAATGAAGGGATTGAAAATAAAAAAGAAAAAGAAGTAGTAGTAGAAATAAAGAAATTATTGACCGACCAATACATCAAAAAATGGAAGTCCCATCAAATAAGCGGACACTTCAGAAGATGGTTCGAGTCAAAAGGAGTAGATAAAATTACTACAGTGAAAGCATGGAAGTCATTCAATATTAAAAAGAATGTATTTCTCCATTTAACTAAAATGCAAGATGGTGCAATATTTTGTGGGTATAAAAAATCAAAAATAATGAAAAATGAAAGATTGAAATACTCCACAATATGTAAAGACAAGATAGCTACAGTAGAACACATTCTACTATCTTGTATTTATCATAAAAATCACAAATGGAAAAACATGACCATATAGGCATTATAATATGGGAGGGATTAATAAGAAAATATACAGGAAATAATCAATATAAAAACCCCATATGAAACAATGTTCAAATATAAAGACATCACAATGATATTGAACAAACAAATAATGCATAAAAGTGAATGACAATATCACAAAATACCAGACATATATGTATTAGATAAAAAGAATAAAACTTGTTTATTATTTGATATGACTATTGTGGCTGATCACAATATTAATTGAGTGTATTGGAAGAAAAGAAATAAGTATAAGGAATTAAAGAATATTCTAATGAAAATAGAAAAATTAAAAGATGTCAAAATAAATCCAGTAGTAATCTCAATCAATGGATTAATGAATAAAGAAAGTAATAAATTAATTAAAGAATTAAAAATTGAAATTGACATCGAGAAAGAAGTAAAAAACATTGTAATTAAAAACATGATGGATGTCATAGAATACTGCTTCAATCACAACCACACATACTCTGTAGAATTACTAGAAGAAGTATAAACTTATTTAGTCACAAATGAAGAAGGAAGAATAGAAATAATTCTATTAACATTGAATTAACTGCTTTACTTTTAATGAGAAACACTTTCTTTATTTCTTGAAACCCAATATTGTAAAGTACTTGGTGATAAATCACCATAAACATTACAATAATCATTTTGAAGAACTCGTGCTGCTTTAGACAATCCAATTAGTTTTGCTTTCTCAATTGCAAAAGCCTTTTCTTCAGGACTCCAAAATCTTTTTCCCTTTCCTTTCTTTGGCATAATTGCTTTAACAATTTTTGGTGTTTTTATAACTCGACTTTCTGACATTTCTATCATCGGACTTGGAGTAGAATGTATAACAGTTGGCTCATTATAAATTGTTACTTCATACAATGACGTTTCAACTGGTTTAAAGACTGACATTACCACTTCTTCTTTGATTGTGTTTTTTAATTCTTGAGTTGAGTTTAAATAATTGAAGGGTTTGGACATTTCCAACGATCTTTTTCATTTCCATGAATTTTCTCTTATTTTTCTTTTCAAAGTCTTTTTTATTTCTTTTAAGTCTCATTCTTAATAGTTCATTTTCTTACTATTTTATTCTCTTGACTTTTCATATTTTTCCTTATTCC
>NW_001914908.1:17945-24974 GCF_000208925.1 Entamoeba histolytica HM-1:IMSS | reverse complement strand
CCATTAAAAATTGTTGAAGACACAACTGCCAAGAAGTCATTTTTGATATGTGATTATTGTAGAGATGGAGATTCATATAGGTCACCATTTTCTAATAAATATTTCCCAGCATTCCCAGAAGGAGGACTTCCAAGTGATGAATTAAGACAATTAGAAATTAGTTTAAATGATGCATTTGATATGTATAGAGAAATGTATTATGAAGGAGGAGTTCATAGTGTATACTGTTGGGATATTAATGACGGATTTGCTGTTTGTGTTTTAATGAAGAAAACAGCTGATCAAAGTAAGAAAGGAAATCCAATGAAAGGAACATGGGATTCAATTAATGTCATTGAAGTTATTCCAAAAGGAACATCAAAAGCAGAATATAGACTTACATCAACAGTAATTCTTTATATGGAAACTGACTGTGAAGCAACAGGTAAAGTTGCATTTGCAGGATCTCTTACTAGACAAAACGAAAAGGTATTATCTACTACTCAGAAAGATTCTCATATTATTAACATCGGTACATTTGTTGAAGAAACAGAAAGCAGAATGAGACAAATTCTTGATGCTATTTATTTCAGCAAGAGTAAAGAAATTACTAATAATTGCAGATGCCAAATTGGAGTTTCAGAACAAAATAAGAGAACTTTGATGACTAAACAAATTAATACTCAACTTAGAGGAAGACACGATGATGATTAAGAAGTAATTAATCTCTTTTTCACTCATTTCACTTTTCATTTATTTAATCTTATTTAAATCTTAATATTTATTTTAAGTTCAACTTCAAAAATATTGAACAATTTATTAGGAAAATTAAGAATTACGAGAAAATAATAATTATTCAGAAATGAATAAAATATTGAAGATTCACTACTATTGATTTATGTTGAATTGAGAAATGAGAGTATCTTTACATCACAGAAAAGTCTATTTAAACTATTCAAAAAAAGAAAAAGACTTAGTACAAATTTTAATCAAGTTGTTATGTAAAAATTTTAATCAAGCTAAATTTCATTTTTGTAGATTAAAGCTATTGTTAATACTAAATTTGTAATAAACGTATTGTTCTTATAAAAACAGACTAGAAAAAAAAAATGGGAAATACACACAGCTCACCAACAAATTCCGTCCTTCAAATTAAATATCAAAGTATTGAAGAAATTGAGAATGAACTAAACCAAAAAGATATTAAGTTTGAATAATTAATAGAAATTAAAATAAATAATAACAAATAACTTAGGGATGTAACTGTGTTTATTGGAATCGACTATACATCAAGTAATGTTGATTCTGGAAAAAAAACTTATGGAGGAAAAAATCTTCATTTGATAAGTGAAGAATTAAATCCATATCAAGAAGTAATCTCAATCATCTCAAAATATCTTAAAAAATATACTAAAGAAATTTATTTATATTCATTTGGTGATTCTATCTCACGAGGAAATTCAACATGTAATATGAACCAGAAAGGTGAGGCATTTCAGAGCTATGAAGAAGTTCTGGAGACATATAAAATTACAACTCCATTAGTTACATTATCTGGACCAACTAATATCTCTCCATTAATTGAAAAGGCAATTGAAAAAAAAAGTCAAACACTAAACAAAACTGTTGTCATTTTGTTTGTTTTGTCTCTAATTATAAGAAGAAGTTAAAAATCACCAATAGATTATGTGATGGTCAAGTAACTGATAATAAGACTACAATTAAAACTATTAAAAAGGCGTCTGGAAGTGGAATTGAAGTTATTTGTATTGGAATTGGAGATGGACCATTTGAGACATTTAGAAATGAAATTACTGAAAACAGTCAAAACTTCCATTTTATTGAATATTCCACTCTAAGCGAAAGGTTCAAAGAAGAAAAAGAAGAAAAAATGGGAATCGCTACATTACAGTATTTAGTCAATTTATAAAACTAATTGACTAAATTTTTTTGTTCATTTAAGACAATTATTAATATTTCATATTTTAAAGAAGAATAAGAAAGGAAAATACTAACAAAAATCAAGAAAATAAAGAGAAGAGTAGTGTTAAGTTACTTGTTTTATTGTTAGCATTACTTATGAATTTTAGTAAAATACCTGAAATAGTAAAAGAAAACCAATAATTCAACTTTAAAGGGTTAAAGGAAGTTAAAAAAGAAAATAAGATAAATAACACTTCACACTTTTGTATAATGAATAACTCATTAAGTGGTGGTAGTACTAATAACACTGAAAATAACAGTTTTGAAGAAAGTAATGAAAAGAAAGGACAAATTGAGATGGAAGTATTTGATGTAGATGAAGGGTATGTAGAAGAAGAAATTGAACCATTACATAAGAAACATCCTAATTGTTGTCAAATTGCTTTTATGCAAAGAGCACCAAAATATATTAGAAAAGGAAGAAAAGGAAGTTTAAATGTTAAAGAAATTGGACAATTACCACATACACTTGATATTGAAATGACTCATAAAAAAATTACTAAATGTTGGGAAAAAGAAATAGAAAAACATCCTAAAAGTCCATCATTATTAAGAACATTATTTAGAATGGAATGGGGTCATTTCTTGATTTGTTTTATTGCAATTATGATTTCACAACTTTCAACATTAGTTATTCCTGCTATTATTCAATTTATGGTAGAATGGGTTGCAGAAGATGAACCAGAAACATGGAAAGGAGTAGTGTATTTACTTGTTATTGCATTTATGCAAATATTAACATCATTTTGTTTTCAATTATCAATTAAATGGATTTTTGTCTTATCATTAAGACTTAGAAATGGATTAATTTCTATGATTTATGAAAAATCATTAAAATTAAATTCAGCATCAATAGAAGAAACTGGGAAATTGGTTAATTTAATGTCAAATGATGCAATGCTTTTTGTTGAACAATTACCATTAGTTATTACTGGGTCATGTGCACCAGTATTATTTTTAATAGTATGTATAATTCTTCTTTGTATTATTACATATTGGGCTTTTATTCCAATTGGAGTCTGTTTAGTATTTGTGTCTGTTAATACGATATCAGGTAAAATGATTGGATTTTTCTTCCGTAAAACACAAAGTGCAACTGATAAACGATTAAACTTTTTAGGAGAGATTTTAAGAAGTATTAAATTTATTAAATATAATGCATGGGAAGAACCACTTCATAAAAGATTAAGGAAGTTAAGAACAAAAGAATTGTGGTGTATGGGAGGTACGATGTCAGCACGATCAACCTTAGTTACATTAATGTTAGAATTATCTCCATTCATGGCATTTGTATTATATCTTGTTTATATCCAAATTGATTATCACTTAGAAGTTGGTAAAGTTTTTACTTGTATTGCATATTTCAATGCTATTAGAAGACCATTTATGAACTTTGGATATTTTGTTTCATGTTTAACAACATTTAAAGTTGCTATTGGAAGATTGCAAGAGTTTTTCTTGACACCAGAACTTCAACCACAAGACAGAACATCAGCACCAAATTCAGAATATGCAATTAATATGAAAAATGTTAATTATAATTTCCCTAATGGAGAAACAGCATTTAGTTGTGATGAATTAAAAATTAAGAAAGGAGAATTAGTATGTGTTTTAGGTAGTGTTGGAAGTGGAAAATCATCATTTTTATTATCAATATTAGGAGAATTAGAACAAAGTAAAGGAGAAACAGTTATCAGTGGAAATATTACATATGCATCACAAACTCCATGGTTAATGAATACTACAGTAAGAGAGAATATATGTTTCTTAGAGAAATTTAATAGAGAAAAGTATAATAATGCATGTACATGTGCATGTTTAAATAGAGATTTACAAATATTAAGAGGAGGTGATATGTATGAAGTTGCAGAAAGAGGAGCTAATCTATCAGGTGGACAAAGACAACGTATTTCTATTGCAAGAGCATTATATAATGCAAAGGATATTGTTGTTTTTGATGATCCATTATCAGCAGTTGATTTCCAAGTTGGGTCATTTATTTTTGAACATGCAATGGAAGGATTATTAGGAAATAAAACACGAATCATTGTTACTAATCAAACATATTTTATTGATAAAGCAGATAGAATTATTGTTATTGAAGATAAGAAAATTGCATTTAATGGAAGTATTGAAGAATTAAGAAATTCCAATTTAGAAGCATCTCAATTTGTTAAAACTGTAAGTTCAAAAAAGAAAGATAATAATAAAAAACAAGATACTGAAACAGTTCCACAAGATGTTGTTGCTACTGATGTTGTTGAAGAAAAAAGGTCAGTAGGAGGAGTTGCATGGAGTACATATTGGCATTATTTTAGAGCAGGAGGATTTATTGGATTAATACTTTGTTTAATACCATTTGTAGTTAGATGTGCATCAAGAGTATGTTATAATTTATTTATTACATTTTGGACAAATAAAATAGATGAAGAACATCCAGAAGGAGATACATATTATTTCTATGCAAGTTCTATTTCACTTGGAGTACAAATTATTTCTACATTAATATCAATGATTGGAATAACAATATATGGATTATTATGTGCAAATGGATTACATAAAATGATGATAAGAAATTTATTTGGTACATTATTATCATTCTTTGATATTACACCATTAGGAAGATTATTAAATTACTTTTCAAGAGATTTAAGATTTGTTGATTTTAGATTACCACAACAATATGAACAATTTTTTGGACAATGTTGTGATATTATAGCAATTTTTGTTGTTATTTGTACATGTTCATATTATTTGATTATTGTTGTTGTACTTGTTTTAATTGCATTCTTTTTATTCCATAAATATTTTGTAAGAGCATCTATTGAAATGCAAAGATTAGAAGGAGTTACAAGATCACCAATATTTATTCATTTTGATCAAACATTATTAGGATTAGCAACAGTTAGAACATACGGTGGACAAGAAACATTCCTAGATGCTATTATTAAGAAGATGAAAAATAATACATTATCATATTATACTCTTCAAATGGCTAAATCATGGTATTCACAACGATTAGATTGGTTAGGTGTTGGACTTGCTATTATTACTGTTATGGTTATTGTTATTTTGAAAGTTAAAGGAGGAATTGAATCAGGAGTAGCAGGTGTTGCATTAATGAATATTACAACGCTTGGAGGATTTATTACAGATTTCTCACAAAATATATTAGAAGTAGATATTGTTATGCAATCAGTAGAAAGAGTATTAGTGTTAAAAGATATTCCTGTTGAAGAAACAAAAGAGAAGAAAAGAAAGTATCAAGAAATACCAGAGGATTGGCCAAAAGAAGGAAAGATTGAATTAAAGGGATATCAATTTAGATATCGTGAAGGATTACCATTAGTTTTAAAAGGAGTAGATGCTGTTATCAATGATAAAGAAAAAATAGGTATTGTTGGAAGAACAGGAAGTGGAAAATCAACAATGATGGCAGGATTGTTTAGAATTGAAGAACCTGCAGGTGGGTCAATTCTTGTTGATGGAATTGATACTACAACAATTCCTATGCGTACATTAAGATCAAGAATGTGTATTTTACCACAAGAAGCAACTATGTTTAGTGGAACAATTAGAGAAAATCTTGATCCTACATTCCAAAAGAGTGATGAAGAAATGAAACATGTATTAGAATTGGTTAATGTAAATAAAGAATTGGATTATATAGTTACAGAAAATGGAGAAAATTTCTCACTTGGAGAACGTCAAATGATTTGCATGGCAAGAGCATTATTAAAGGGAGCTAAAATATTAATTATGGATGAAGCAACTGCATCAATTGATATTCAAACAGATATTATGATTCAAGAAATGGTTAGAAAGAATTTCAAAGAATGTACAACATTAACTATTGCACATAGATTACATTCAATCATGGATTCTAATCGAGTTATGTATTTGATGATGGTCATTTAATGGAAATGGATACCCCAATTAATTTGATTGAACAAGAAACAACAATCTTCAATAATTTAGTTCAACAATCAGGATGTGCTGAAGAACTTAAACGATTAGCAAAAGGAGAAGCATCTATTGCTGAAACATTAAAAGCTGAAGATGAAAAAAAGAAAAAACAAGAAAATGAATCATCAGACTCAACTGAAAAGCCAACAGAGTTGATTGACTTAAATACACCATCTGCAAGTCCAATGCCACTTGATGGAACAGTAACCAATAAAGATAAATCCCCATTACTCAATTTAAATACACCAACAGTAAGTCCATTACCACAACATGTAAACGATAAGAGTGAATCGGTAAGTGAAGGTAGTAACAATTCTTCATCTAAATAAATTGATTGGTTTTGTTTTAATTAATGGTTTATGATAAAAATAAATGCAATTTCTAAAGGATATTCATTCTTTTGTTTTTTTGTATCATGTTCTTATTAATTACTTACTTTGTTTTATTGTTGACTGAAGAAAATGAAACAAATACATACTGACTCTAATAAAACATTTCCAATTAATGATAAAGTAAAACAAAAGAATAATAAGATAGAGATGGAATTTTTGCTTGTTTCTAATTTGGGAGAAAAATAATTACTTAATTAACATTCTCCAATACAAAGATTGGAAATTGGAGGGAATGATACAGCCATGAGTAATTTTAATACATTTGTCTCAGTTTGTGTATTTATTAATCAATAAGCAACCATTGCAAACAAGAAGAAAATATTACAATTAACAAAATGGAAGTTGAATAGAATGAGAAAAATTAATTAAAAATGTCATTTGGAGTAGCTGGGAATTGATAAACATCATCTGTGATTCTTAGGTAAGAATTAATATCCTCTTTTAATCCCTTTAACTCAATGTCTTTGATGTAGTAAATTCCTTGTTCTTTATCTTCAATTTGATATACGTCATCATCAATGTTATATTCAGTGATATTATAGTCAACATAGAGACTTATATATTCAATCTGTTTTTGGTATGTAATTATCATTAAGTCATTTGTTAATACCAATTCCATCTCTTTCCATTCTCCAATATATCCTTTAATCTTTTCTTTCTTCATAACTTTTCTTCCCCATCCAAAAACCCCTCTATTTAAATTAACATC
>NW_001914908.1:3561-17845 GCF_000208925.1 Entamoeba histolytica HM-1:IMSS | reverse complement strand
CATTTTATTGTATCTACATCTATCAATTAGTTATATATTAATTATATATTACTAACCATTTTTTTAAACACTGAAAAATAACAAACCACTTGGATATCCACAACCAACCTGTCTTGTTTGAATATTTGTTTCTTCATAAATCCAATTATCAAGACAAGTATCTCTTGTTACTTTAGCACAAATACTTGCTGCACTAACAACTGGATATAATCCATCAGCTTTTGGACAAACAGTAATTTGACTTAATTTAACTTCCTTAAATTCATTTGCAATCATCGCTTGATATTTTTTAGAAGGTCCAACAGTATCACAATAAATATGTACAATTTTACGCTGACTTGTTCTGATGATTTGATGGATAATATCTCTAACTGCACTAAATGCTATTTCATTTAATGAAACCTTTTGAGGACCACACATCATCTGACTGATATAACTTGGAGTGAGAATTCGTGTTGAAAATCCACACACCCCACTTTCTTTTATATCAGTAAATAACTTCTCTCTCATCGTTCGGGATAAAATTTTAGAGTCATGAAACCCCATGGTACTTATAACTTCTGTATTAGTAGTAAAAAATGCACTATATACCATTGGTCCTAAAACAGGTCCTCTTCCTGCTTCGTCTATTCCAATCGTAATTTCTCCTTCTGTTTGAACATTTTGAAATAGTGGACAAAGCATTTTCAATTTTAGTTTTTTTTTATTTCTCTTAATGAGAAGATTAAATTACTCTTTTATATTAGTAAAAAAACTATTCCTATTAAAAAAATTCAATTCACAGCAATTCATTTTGTTCATACTTTTTTTTTGATTCGGTAGCACATGCTTCGTTTTTTATGTAATCAAAAACTTCTGTATTCTAAACTAGTATATCAACAAGACATTGCGGTTGAAGTTAAGAAAGAAACAGAAGTTTTTGTGATTTTGGAAAGTACTTTTAACATAAAAATTAATGGTATTTGATAAACAACAATGAGCCATGGTTGTAATACATTTTATAAACTAAGGTATTTGTTCATAACATAAATAACCTACACACTTTAGATAAATTTGTAAGTTTATAAGAAATTATTGATTAAATGTTAAATAATAGGTAACAGGTACGAAAATTAGCAAAGAAAAAAATGCATCTAAATAATTTACAAAAAAGAAAAAGATGCAAAAAAATTTGCATCCATAGAATTTTCCATTTATTATATTTTGCTCCTAAAATAAAAAATAAAAATATGATAAATACAGAATATGTAAATATTTATGTTTATATTTTATAATCATTTCTATTCATTTTGTATGAAATATTAATGAAATAGATGATTTGATGAATCATATTTAATTGTTTTTATTCTTTTATTTATATGTTATTTTTATATTTATTTTTATATTTATTTCTCTGTTTATATTATTTATATCATTATATTCTTCTTATTATCTATATATTATTATATTATTCTTATTATTCTTATTTTATGTTTTTTATGTTTATATTATTTAGATTTTCTTATTGTTATTCTTTTATATTTAGATGTATTTGAATATTTGTTTATTCATCTTTTATATTATTATCATTTTTATATGTACTTTCATTTTATATTTATTCTCTTTTGTTTTATATTAATATTAATTTTATCTTTTATATTTTGATTTTATTATTATATCATTGATTATCATTTCTATATTTATTTATCATTTATTCTTATTATTCTTTTGTTTTTTATATTCTATATAATATATTCATATCATTTTCATTTATATTTTATCACATGTTACATGTTATAATAACATAACACATATGATTGAATATATAATAAACATCATGATGAAGTTATACATATAAATAATAAACATAAAAAGAGTAAAATATTTTTCAATAATAAAATAATATTAATCATTTTACATCATTAAATTAGACACTTTTATTTCATATTTCTAATTTTTACATTAAAAATACACTTTTTATTTCTTCTTTTCATATTTTATTACATCTTTGTGATTTATTATTTTTATATTCTTCTTCTACTTTCTTTTTATTCTTTTATATATTTATATTCTTTTTATATTATTTGTTTTTCGTTGTTGTTTCTATTTCTTTCTTCTATTATTTATCAATTTTATATTCATTTATTCTTTTTATTTCTTTTTTATTAATTCTTGAGTATTGTATATTTCTTTATTATTTCATTTGTGTATTATCAAAATATATGTTTTATTGATTTTATGTTGAATAAAATATTGAATGTAATCAATATTTTCAATGTTAAATATTCATTATTTATTGTGAAATGTTGTGTATATTTATTATATTAAATGAATATGATGAATGAATATCAATATTATTGTTTATTTGATTTTAAAAAATAATAAATGAATATGAAATAATGAAATAAAATAATGAAGACAATGAAATGACAATGAAATAGAATAATCTAATATTGAACAAATAAAATAAAGAATATATTGAATATATCATTATTGTTACTTTATTATTTATTATTTCAATTATTAAATATTAATAAATTATTATTCATGAATATTTAATTGATATTTTACAATTTCATTTTCATTTTATTTAATAAATGAAATATAAATGAATGAATGAATAATAATGTAATATATGAAATAATAAAAAGAAAAGAAAGATAAATAATAAAGAAATATGATGTATTTAATATATAATATAATTTATTATCAAATATAATATTAATATCAAATGATGAATTATTTTTATTTCAAAATATTTTGCATCAATAAAATATGTTGCTAAATATTTTGCATCATTAAATTTTGCATCATTAAATTTTGCACTTTTTTTATTTGTTATAATAAAATTTGCATCCTTGATTTTTTTTTCATTCTTTTCTTCTTTTAATATCTCTTTTGTTTTATTACACTTTATCTTCTTTCTTTTTATATTCTCTCCTTTCTACTTTTATTCTTTCTTCATCTTCTTCTACTTTTTACTTTCTTTTTATTCTTTTATATCATTCATTCTCTTCTTTTTCAATTATTTGCTTTTTTTCGTTGCCGTTTTAAAGAGCAACGTGAATGATATAAGTATAGTCAAATTATTACAACTTTTATTTTATGCAATCAATATAAATGGTGATGAAATTGGAGTGTATTGACTACCCGGAATTTGTTGCTATAAAACATTTAACTGAGACTCTTAGTTATTTAGCTTTTGCGCTTATTTGAAATTAAATAAATATCAGTCATGAACATTCTTCTATAATACATATTACATATGTTGAATTGAGATAAAGGCAGTATTCAATGACATCTGTCATATTTTTTTATGACAATGTTTTTAGCTTCTTTCTCGATGTCAATGTCAATTTTTAATTCTTTGATTAATCTATTACTTTCTTTATTTACTAATCCATTTATTGAAATTACTACTGGAATTATTTTGACATCTTTTAATTTTTCTATTTTCATTAGCATATTCTTTAATTCATTATACATATTCATTTCTTCATTTATTCTCAATTAATATTGTGATCAGCCACAATAGTCATATCAAATAATACACCAGTTTGATTCTTTTTATCTAATACATATATGTCTGGTATTTTGTGGTATTGTCATTCACTTTTATGCATTATTTGTTTGTTCAATATCATTGTGATGTCTTTATATTGGAATATTGTTTCATATGGGGTTTTATATTGATTATTTCCAGTGTATTTTCTTATTAATCAATATTATAATGCCAATATTGTCATGTTTTTCTATTTGTGATTTATTATAACCAATACAAGATAGTAGAATGTGTTCTACTGTTGTAATCTTGTCTTTACAAAGTGTTGAGTATTTTAATCTTTCATTTTTCATTATTTTTGCTTTTTTATACCCACAAAATATTGCACCATCTTGCATTTTAGTTAATTGAAGAAATGCATTTTTCTTAATATTGATTGATTTCAATGCTTTCACTGTAGTAGTTTTATCTACTCCTTTTGACTCAAACCATCTTCTAAAATATCCACGTATTTGATGACACTTCCATTTTTGATGTATTGGTCGGTCAATAATTTTTTATTTCTACTACTACTTCTTTTTCTTTTTTATTTTCAATAATTTCATTTATTATTTCTTCTATTTTTGTTTCATTTATTTTATGAATTGATGTTTTTTAATTCTATTCCATATTCATTTGTTGCCATACCATCTATTATGTTATTTCCAATTTCACTTTCTCTGGTACAATAGTGCATCACTGTTCTAATTATTTCATTAACATATTCATTAATCACACTTATTAATACTTCATTCAATCTTTGTTTCTATTGAATTTTATAAATAATTAAAACAAGAGAATAAAATTGTATAAAATATAAAAAGTAATAAAAATGAAGTATGTTGAATAAATAATAAGATATTGTAAGAATATTAAAGTGATAATAATTATTCTAAATTATGAATTAATATTGATATATAATTGTAAGTATCATATAGTATAATAGAAATGATAAAATGAATGAGAACTAACAAGAATTATAAATATAATAAAACAATAGAAATAAAATACGAAATAACAAATAACAAATAATTATATTCTATAATATTGAATATATTCAAAATATAAATAAATAAGAATAAATTGACTATTGAATAATAAATGAATATAATAGAAATAAAAGATAATACCACACTCTTGATAAAATAAGTAGAAATAAAGAATATAAAATCTATATATTCAATCAAATAATATTCATACCATTTATTAAATCATTTGAACAATATGATAAATATTAAAATTATGAAAATCAAATAATAAGACATAATAAATAAAATAGAATATAATGATGAAAATTGATTAATAAGAAAAGAGATAAATTGAAATAATTACTGATTAGAAATATAAAATGTATTTATCATAAAAACAAAATGAAACATAATAAAACAAATTCTAAATATTTAAAAATGGATAATATAAAATAAAAGATGCACTATCCAGGAATCGAACCTGGATATCCACCTTGGAAGATGGATTTCTACTACTAGACTCTTTGTGCTTCCCATTATATTTTTTATTTCTTATTATTTCTTTATATTCTTATTTATTTTAATAACAAAAACATTCATAAATTCAAAATATCTTCCAAAATAATATGTTATTGTTAATAATAAAGTCTAATTATCCATAATCAATAAATGAAACAAAATAATAAAATACCAATCAAATAAAATGTATTAAATTATTTATTCATTATTTATTTATTTTTATGTTATTTGATTTTCATATTTATTATTCTTAAAATTGAATATCTCTTTATTCATTTCTTTTCTTTATATTCCTTATTTCTTTCTTCTTTTTTCTTTAATCACTGATTTAACCTTCTTTTTTTTCTTTTTTTTCAATATACTTCTTATTCTATATTATCTTTTTCTTTCATTTTTATTTACTCTTCTTATTCTCTTCATTTTACTTCTTATTTTATTTTATTTTTCTTATTACTATTTTATGTTTCTTATTGTTATTGTCTTTATTATTATACTTTCTTCTTATTTTTCTTATTCATTTTTCGTTTCATCTTTTTTTCAATTCATTTACATTGCATTTCTTTTATCATTCATATTGTTATTCAATTTATTATTACTCATTCTCTTCTATGTTGTTGATTTTCTATGTTTTGTTTGATTTTCATTCAATGAGTCAAGAACATTACTTAATAACACAGACAAAATAATTTGATATTCTTTGCATTGAAAAAGAATCTCTAAGAAGTGTGTATTTCTCATCAAAAGAAAATATAAAAATGTGTTGATACAACATCTTACAAGCATTAACAACAAATAAACATAATCTCCTCTGATATTTTGTCTGAATACTTTTATTTGGTGTGTTACTTTTAGTTTCTTTTTGAATCGAAATAGTTGATTGTTAATTTATCAAAATGAACTTTAATTCCAATTGAAATGAACTTAATCTATCTAAACCAATTCCATCGAATATAGTATCTTTTCCTTTATTAATAATGTTCCATTTGATCCATTGTCATAAAGTAGAATAAAAGAAAAAGTATCAACAAAGAAGAATTATCTAAAATATTTAAGAAAAAAGAAAGAAGTTTACAAACAAAAAAGTCTTAAATTGAATAGTTCATTTCAAATTAAATATAATAGAGAAATGACAAGAAGAAGAGTTGAAAGATGTAGAAAGAGTATGAAAGAGAATGGAGAATTAAATACAATATTTTTTGCTTCTTTTGTTGGTATTATAAATTTATTTCATCAATAATTATTTGTTATTAAAAACAAAATTATAAAAACAAAAAAAAAGAAACAAAAACAACTTTTTAAGAAAAATCAAATAACATTAATTCTCCTGAAGAACAACCACAAAATAAATACCTATCGTCATAAGTAAAAGAAGAAACAACTGAATGTGTATTTATAGTATTAATAAGACTAAAATTTTGAGAGTCAATTAAAGACAAAGTCATATCTTTAGAAGAAGAAATAATTTTATCATTTTCATGTTTAATAAAAATTACTTCACCTGTATGATTTTGTAATGTTTTTAAAGGAAATTCAGGTTTTCTATAATCCCATACCATTATACTTTTATCATTAGAACATGTTATTATTTTATCTTCAATAAAATCAAAATGATTTACACCTGCATGATGTCCTTTTAATCTAATTGCTGTTTGTTGTAAATTTCTTATATCCCAAAATTCTACAGTTTTATCAAATGAAGATGATACTCCAATTTGAGAATTAAATAATTTAGAATATGTAATTGGTCTTTTATGTTGACGATATTCACCTATTATTTCTAATTTATTTGGGTCTAATAAAGTTACAGTTCTTTCATATCCAAGGACTAATTGTTCATTAAAAGTAAATCCATTAACTTGAAACCCAGTAACAACTTCATGTGCAGTTCCTGAAACAATATTTATATCTTTAATAACTCCATTTTTATATCCAATTCTAATATTATCATTATTTAATGATAATCCTACAATTCCACAATTTTGTCCACTAAATACCTTTTCATTAATCAATGTCTTTTCATTAATCTTCCAGATTTTGACTTTCTTATCACTTGATCCTGTTACTAATATTCCTTTCTTTTCTTCTATCTCAATACATTTAATTAAACTCATATGTCCTTCAATTGTATGTTGTGTGTATTGTGCTTGTCTCCAATGTTTTCTCATTGTAGCACATCGTCTAAATATTTCTGCTGCCTTTCTATTATTTTGAAAAAGACTAATAGATGGTTTAATCTCTTGAACTTTGTCTTCCCAATACTTTTCACCTTCTACTCCAAAGACAATCCCATGTAATTGTCTACAACTTCTTCCTAATGATACTGCATCTTCTGCATCAAGTGTTTTTAGTATTTCTCTTATTATTGATCCTGGTAATTGTAAAAGTGGAACACTATTTTGAAGCGTTTCTTCTCTTCGTTCTCTAATTGGCAGAAATGATGCTGGTGCTCTAAAGTATGGTTCTGTTGTATCTTCACAAAATACTGGAAGATCCAATAAAATGTTTGCAGAAATAGTAGATAATAATTCGCTCACATCTAGAAGTATTGAAGAATTTAAGGAGTCCATTGTCTTATGATTCTTTTGTCTTACCAAATTATAGTTCTTCCTATTACCTTTCTTTATTCTCTCATTAAATTATGACAAAATTCATATTAACTTCTATTTTGTGTTATTGAGTCTTGGAACATTTCTAAACCTTTCTAGACTTATCAATACTTGAGTAACTCATCTGTGAAATAAAATGAATAGAATTACTAAATGATGTTGTGTTGTATTATCTCCATTTTGAGTTTTTTTCGTTTTCATAATAAATAATAACGTTTTGATTTGTTGGGTTGATATTGTTTGTTTCAAACAATAATTCCATACATTTTCAGTGTTGTTGAGATAATAATAATGTTTATATCGTATTTCACCTTCTCATAATATACTTCCCTTTCATTGATGTTGACTTTTGAGTACATTTCATAGTTATAAAAGGAAGAATGTAGTTAATGAATGTTTTTCTTGGTAGAGAATATGAATAAACACAAGAATAATGGAAATTAGTGAATTTTATTTACATGTGTTTTTAATATAATAACAAACAACTGTTAATTCAATTGTATCATTATTTTTTTCTGAGGCAATGAGTTAATACTGAGATAAATACTCTCAACAGTGATTTAGAGAGAATATGTCTATTCGTCTAAATTATTTGATATAGACGTAATGTTCTTTCATTCAATTGACTTACTCTAAATAAGACGATAAAGACTCTTCTTCATTGAAGTGTTATAGTCATGGAAAATATTTATGATATGAATTGTATCAAAAAGAATATTTATCAAAGTTCATTAGTTTGTTTTTGAATTATTAAATGTGTTGTTGTTGGTTATTACTCAAACAGTAACCCAAAGTTACTCACCATATTTCTGAGATATATTGTTTATAAAAGAATTTATTTCAACTTGTATCAACCAATGTGTTGTGTCAGTTATTCAAATGAGATTATTTTGGTTTCAACTTAATGTTTCTGTTATCTTTTGTTATGAATTAAAGAGATAAAGACTACTAAGATATGTTCAGAAAGCAGAGTCATGTCAATAGTTTATGATTTGTTCTATATCAAACAGAAAGTATTGATTACTTATTTAATTATTTCTATTGTTATGAATGATGTTTATTTCATTATTTTGTAACTCTGACTATTCATATTGTAATATATTCATTTTATATGAACATTACTTCTTATACTAAGCAAACCAATGACAAACACTATTAATACTATTCTTGTTTTATTCAGTATTTAATGACAAACTCTCTGTTAATTTGTTTATTATCTTCTTATCATTATCCATCCTCTATCAAGAAATATACTCAACAAGTATTTGCTCTTTTATTATGAATTAGTATCTCTCTTATTTATTGAGAACATTCATTTATTACACATGTACGTTCAATATTCAGATGGTTATGCAAATCGAAGTACAATATGATTTGATTTCTTTCTTGTGAATTGATGATTAGTCGTCAGATGAAAACACAAGAAGAGACATTCCTAATGTGGTGTAATAGTCTAAAGAAAACTTGAACAATGAAATATGAAATATGAAATGAACTTTCCATAAATACAACAAACATAATTAATTCGTTATGGAAATAACAATTCTATATTTCCATCTTTATTTATCACATCCAAATAGTTATAATGATGTTTCAATGACAAGAATCGCACATACAACTAAGTGTCATTGGATTGAAGGATCCACGTGGCATTTAATTTCAAAAATAGACAGAAAGCAGTTTGTAGTAACATAACGAAGAAACAAACAAGGTAAGAGGAAAATCTATAAATGCATTAACTATTACGTGTAAACACGAAGCAAAGAGTTAAGCTAAATAAAAGAAGAACTGAAAGCACAAAATACCATAGAGAAGAGATGATAAATAGAGTAGAATTTACCGTAGAATTACTACGACAATATCGAGGAGAATTGACACATGAGAAGGTTGTCAGATTAAACAGACTAGTCAAGGTTGTTGAATATGTCCATCAGAATCACCAAAATGAGGAAATTGTCATTCCAAGTAAAGAAGTCATTGGAGAGGTTCTTGATAATCCAAATGATGAGAACATGAAGACATTCGTTGGATGTACGTTCAGAGAACAAGTCAAGATTGATGAGACAGACATTAAGAAAGTCTATGAAGAACAAGAGAGTAGTGCAGTTGAATTATTGAAAGACATTATGGATGTTTTAATGAATGAGAATATAAAGAAATATGTAAGTAATAAGGCAATTAAAAGAATTACACAAATGGCACAGAAGATTCGTAACAATATTGTGGAGTGCATCAATGAAAATATGAGAATGGAAGAAGAGAAGAAACAAGAAAGTACAACACCAGAAATGACAAATATTCCAATCAGTGAAGGAAACAAAACAGAGGAGAAAGAAATTCCTAAAGAAACAGAAGAAGAGAGAGTAAATAGGGAGTTTGAAGAAAAGATGAAAAGTCTTGATGTTGAGTTAGACAAAATCAAAAGAAAATACACAGCGTTCAAAAAGGTTTTTGAAGAACATGGAGAAGATGTAGAGTATTTGATGAAACAAGAAAAGGCAGTGAAAGAATGTGAAAATATGATTAAAAATGGGATTGAAGTAAATGAGATGAATATGAAAGTGTTAATGGATTTAGATGGGTTTGTTGGATTAAATGAGGAAAATCGTAAGAAAAGAAAAGACTTAGTAATTCAAATTCAAGATGAATTGGATGAGATTGAAGGAATGCTCAAGAGGTTAAGAGTCACAAAGATGAAAGTAGAAAAGAGAGTAGAAGAAATTGAAAAACAAAAACAAGCAATGGAAGAAGAGGAAAAAAGAAAAGAAGAAGAGGAGAAAGAAAAGGCAATTAAGGAATTAAAGAAAAAGAAAGAGGAAGAAATGAAAAGAAAAAGTGGAATAGGAAAACAACAAAACCAACGATATGTTCGACCAAAGAAAACACAAAGTGAAAGAGAAGAAGAAAGTAAGGAAGAAGAAAAAGCAATAGAATTGGAGAAGAAAAGTAGTTCAGAAAGAATTAGAGAAATGATTGATTGGAGCAAATTGAAAATGAGTGTTAAATTCCAAGTTAGTGACAGAGGAAATAATGTCATTGTTTATGGTACAATAGCAGGATTAAAAGATGAAGACATTGATGTTAATATCACGAAGAATGGATATTTGAAAGTTAGTGGAGTTAAAAAACCAAATGACAATGAAATGAATATGATTATAAGAACTATCAAACAACGAATGGGTAATATCAGTGATGAAGACCTTGCAGAGATTGTAATGAAATATTGTACTGGAAGATTTGGAACATTTAGTCAATTGTATGAAATTCCAGAAGATATTGACATTAAGAATATCACAGTTAATTATGACGAAGGTATTCTTCAAGTGAATTTACCAAGAAAGCAAGAAACAAGAAGAAGTATATATCCAAGATTTGGTATGAATGATTATAATGATGGATATAATGATCCATATGACTCATTCTGGTAAACAAATGATATTTATTAATTGTATTTGTTTTGTTAACACTTTAACTTTTAAGAAAGTACATTCATTTTATCTGACTCTATAGAAGATAATGGTTTATTTCCATTTCTGATGAACTTTTTAACATTCTAATTACACTTGATGGTTCTGTGATAAATCCACATTGTCTTTTCTTATTTTGACGCTCACCACCTATTAGAATATGTTTAATGTTATTTCCATTTATATCAACGAATTTGATGCTTCAACAGTCTCATTAAAAAAGAACAACTAACATTTAAAGAGTTTGTTTGTTGTATATTATTAATATCAACAAATCAATATTAGACTTCATTTTAAATCTTATTTATGAAGAATGTTATTATGTTTATTCACTATCTTCAGTATTAAGCCATTATTCATAGGGTATTTTGGTTAAAAGGAAATTGGAAAACAGTGTTGTGATGGTTTTGTTTTTAACAGCATCCTTTGTATGAAAGACATTGTAATAACTTATCCATAGTTGATGTTTGTTTAATTAGAGTATTTTTAATAGGTATAACAAATACAAGTGATTTAATCCTTTCTCATTCTAAATTAGAACAACATAATAATGAATTGAATATGGTGTAGCAGTTCAAGTCAGTTCATAAAGTGTTTGTGGTGTGGGTTGTTCTTTAAAGCTCAGAGTCAAATAAAAATAATACTTTAATTTTATAATTAACACAATTTGTTTGATGAAAAAACTAATTATTACCATTATCTTATAGAAATTCTATTCAATGTTACATTTGCTCTAACTTAATATTTTCTTTTATTCAATAACATGTAACATTTGAAGAAATTGTTATTTTTGTTTAAACAATTGAACATAGGATAACAAAGATTATTTGTATTATTCAAATAGCTAATAATATTACTTTATGTGTCGTTTATTCGTTGTATAACATCTCTTTAATGTTGATATAACATCTCTTTATTCTTTTATTATTCATTGTTAATTACTCTTTTTTGAATATCACTTTCATTCTCTTTTTTTAATTTCTTTTTATAGTTTTGAGACAAAAGAATATTTCCATCTTCCAATAGTGAAGTTCTATGTTATTATATTTCTTCATTTTTAATATAACACCATAAATAACTCTATCAAGCAAATGACTGTCAATTTTAATTTAGTTTTCGGTTATATAAATGATTGTTTTTATTGTTAAATTCTTGTTATTTCTTTATAAGAGTAAATTAAATTATACAATAACAAACCAATGGAAAGAATCTAAAGAGTGTTTCTTTTTTCATTTCTTATTGATACAAATTAATTAGCAGAAACTTTTTGATCTTCAAAAAAACTCTTTCATTCTAAGAAGAATAATGGTTTATTCGTTCTTAATCAAAACATCATTTAGTTCGTTGTTTGTTCCAGTTTATAATAATATGTGTGAAGATTTAAAGTAGCTTTAATAAGAATTAACGTATTTGAAAATTAGAATATCCAAATAAAATATTATGTTTATATTTTTATTAACTTGTTTAAAATAGTAAGAATACTATTGACAATATCATTTAAATTGAAGTTTGGTAGTTTATTTAATCATTTGATTAATGGAAAAGTCAATTCTCAACATATATATTTTCATTCTTTTTTTGCACAAATAACTTTTTATTTCACAACATCTTATTTATATATATTTCAACATACTACGTTTTTATTATTTAAATTTCATGCTTAATTATTTATTACATGATTTATAACTATTTATTTATCTCTCTATTCATTTTTCTTGTTCAAAAACGTGTATTTTCATTTTTTTTCATTCTTAGAATATTCATTTGTTAAATAACTCCATTTTGTTCACTTTAACATAAATTAATTTGTGTTTAATTAATATATTTTGTATTTTCTTTTATTCAGTTACTCATAAAAGTTTATACAATTTGAAAAAAAACATATGACTACAACACTTTTAAACAATAAAAAGACTAACTTGATAATAAAATATTAATATACTTTTCATACACATCAGTGTTTCATTAAGTTATTATAAACATTGTTAATATTATCATATGTTTACTTTGTTATATTGCTTGTTGAAAGAGTATAAGTATTAATGATTTGTACTGTATCGTAATTCACTTCAAATGAGTTGATATTTCAATTATTTATATCAAATACATAAATATTTGAACTTCAAATATCTTACACTGTTAAATATTTTTGTTATCTTTCAGTATGTATGACTATAACATATTATAAAATCATATTGACATTGTATTTTGTTTACATTTCAACAATTCTGTACGAAACTAATTTCATCTGATTTACTTATTCTACAAAACAATACTTATCATGTAGAAATGATATTTAAATATTACTACATTAACTGTATCAATATAATTTCATTCTTATAATTATATGTATTTTATTGTGCAATTCAGCATTTATTATTTGAAATTTCTTTAACTTCTATTCTCATTTATTGTATCAATACAATAAAATGACAATATAACTATAAGACATTATAGATTATTTCTGATACTATTTCATCACCAAAAATTGTTCTAACAGTTCTAAGTAAAATTCGATATTGTAAGTAATGCCATTTAGTTTGGTTGTTATATTACTTATTAAACTGACATTAATGAAATTTCTGATAGCAAATAAATTTAAATTGTCTATGAAACAAGCATTTAAAGTATCAAAGTATTAAACGTATTAAATGAAACTAATAACAATATAAAAAAACAACACTCTTCTTTTTGAATGTTATGAATCATTATTTCAAAGATATAAAGGTAGTTTGTATTAAAAATAATAAATACGATTAATTACACTCAAGGATAAATAATTCCGTATCACAATTTTTATATCTCTAAAACCATTTTCATAATTAAAATCAAAAAAATAAAGTATTATAATAAGTAAATAATTATCATTTACTAATGACATAAACTTAATTAATTCTTCCACACAATTGAAATACTAAATATTTATATTGTATTGTTACACATTTTCTTTATCTTTAACATAATTTACAAAAAAAAATAATAAGTAAAAACCAGCCAAAGAAAGATAAAGTTACAACCCAATTCTTATTTATTAAATAAAACTAAAAGTTGGATATAAGAAAAAGCACAAAAGAATGACATTGGTTCCTTTAAATCAAAAACAAAAGAAAAAAGAGAAATAAATTATAATTTATCCCAAGCAAGTTTTTTTCCTCCAAGAATATGGAGATGAATATGTTTTACTGTTTGACCAGCATCTTCACC
>NW_001914908.1:0-3461 GCF_000208925.1 Entamoeba histolytica HM-1:IMSS | reverse complement strand
ATAGAATTGGTAGATCTGCTCGTTTCGGAAGAAAAGGTGTCGCTATTGATTTTATTACTACTGAAGAAATGGATACTATCAATAGACTCCAAAAGACTTATGAAACTAAGATCGTTCCATTACCAAAGACTTTCATGGATTACCTTTAAATTTCTAAATTGAAAAGTTAAAAAAAAACATTTTTATAATTTTTCATCTTTTTTTTGTTTTTTTAAATTATTTTTAATAGAATTTCTTTTTTTTCTTTTGTATTATTAGTCCTTTTTAAGATCGAAGATGACACATCTAAAACACTACACACAAACACTAATACAATTCAAGCATCGACACTCCCAGTTATTATCTGATTATGACGGTGTATTTGAATTAGAAATGTATTAGGTAAATGTGGAAATGGTGGAGCAAGATATTATGGTAGAATATTACATGATTGTAATATAAGGATTTGCTAAAATGAGGGTAAGACAATCACAATAATATAATAGTAATGAAATAGTCTCTTCTCTCATTCATAAAATAAAGAAAAAAGGAAAAAGAAAATGTTTAAAATTAAGATAGAAAATAAACAAAAGGTTAAAAAGAAGGAATAAGCAGAAGAAGTTTGAAAAACCTTAATAGGAAAAAATAAAACAAAGAAGTGATTTTAACATTTTGCAAGAAAAACATAAATGATAGGTTAAACAAAAAGATTACTCTTTTTTAATAAGCTCAGGGATTAATCTCGGCTAAACTAGGAAGAATATATGAAAAATCTATTAACACTTAATTAATTGCTTTGTTATTTATTCATTTTGTTATTCTAAAAATGATAAAAGTAATTTGTTTAAAATAAAATGGTAATAAAAATAATGATTGACTTGATGTTAATAACGTGGATTAACTATTTAAACTTCAATATTTTGAACTTATAAATATCAAATTAAATTAAAATGGAAGAGTTAATAAACAAAAACAATCAATTGATTAAAGAAGTAGTAGAAACACTTCCAAATATTCAACAATCAATTGATGATACTACTAAGAATTATCAATATTATTTAGGAAGTATTAAAAATGAAGTATTTACAATAAAACCAAATGAAACATATTCAGAAGCAATTAAAAGAGGAGAAGGAATATTTGATAGGATTGATGAAGTAGTTAGAAGAAGAAAATTAGTGATAGAGAAAGGAAAAGAAACAGTAAATAAAATAAAGACAGTAGCAGATAAAATGTCAAGAATCATACAAGAATGTACTGATGATGAAGAAACAGTAAATAAAGCGAAGAATGAACTAATAGATAAAATCATTTCAATTGAAGAAATGATAATGAAAGATAAAATTAGGCAATTAGAAGAAGAAATTAATAAAGTTAAAACACGATTTAATAAGAATAAAGAAGAATGGGAAAAGCAATACAGTGATTATTTAGAAAGGAAGAAGAGACTTAGTATAATGAGAGGGATGAATACAATGGAAGAAATTCATCAAATAGAAGAATGGACAAATAGAAAAGTAGGAAATATACTATTTGATTCAGATATTGATGATTGGAATGATAATACAACAGTATTTGGAGAAAGAATAATGAATAAAGAACATCTAATAATTATGATTGAAGATTCAGAAGGAAATAAATTTGGAGGATATGTTAATGAGAAAATTGATAAAGTTGGTTGTTTTATAAATGATTCACAATCATTTGTATTTTCATTAGAATCAAATGGAAGATTAGAAGGAATGAAGAAATTTGATATTAATCAACCAGAATATGCATTTCATTTATATAATCAATCAGATGATTGTTTGTTTTCATATGGAGATGGTGATATTTTTGTTTTTAAAGAAAATAATAAAACGTATTCATGGTGTAAACAAAATTCCTTTGAATATGAAGGAATTGAAAATGCACTTTGTGGAAAAGAATTGCCAAGTCGTTTTACACCAAAACGAATTATAGTAATTCAAATGAAATGATTCAATCTTTATTGATTGAAAATGAAATAAAAAAGAATAAAAACAAATCAATGAAGAATATGAACATTTTGTTCATCTTCCAATGAATGAAATGGTGAATTAAAATTGACATAATTCAATGTTGATTTATTTTATTTCATTTAATGAAATATTCACACCCAATGAGGTGTTTTTTATTAAATAAGAAAAGAAATAAGAATAAAATAGAAATAATATGAAATGAATAAACAATTTATTTGTATCATTTCATTGAATTAATTCATTATGAATCAATGAATAAGATAATAGAAATAAGAATAAGAAAGAAATAAAGAAATGATAAAATATATCAACATATTTATTTTATTATTTCTTATTCTTTATTGTTTTTTTTTTCATAAGACTCTTTTCCAATGCAAGAAATGGCAACGAAAAAAGCAAATAATTGAAAAAGAAAAAAATAAATATAAACAACAACGAAAAACAAATAATATAAAAAGAATAAGAAGATGAAGAAAGAATAAAAGTAGAAAGTAGAGAAGATAAAAAGAAAGAAGATAAAGAGTAATAAAAAAGAACAGATAATAAAAGATGAAAAGAAAGAAGAAATAAATGGTGTTTTTTATTGTAAAAATCAGAAATATGAAATAAAAAGTGTCTAATTTAATGATGTAAAATGATTAATATTATTTTATTATTGAAAAATATTTTACTCTTTTTATGTTTATTATTTATATGTATAACTTCATCATGATGTTTATTATATATTCAATCATATGTGTTATGTTATTATAACATGTAACATGTGATAAAATATAAATGAAAATGATATGAATATATTATATAGAATATAAAAAACAAAAGAATAATAAGAATAAATGATAAATAAATATAGAAATGATAATCAATGATATAATAATAAAATCAAAATATAAAAGATAAAATTAATATTAATATAAAACAAAAGAGAATAAATATAAAATGAAAGTACATATAAAAATGATAATAATATAAAAGATGAATAAACAAATATTCAAATACATCTAAATATAAAAGAATAACAATAAGAAAATCTAAATAATATAAACATAAAAAACATAAAATAAGAATAATAAGAATAATATAATAATATATAGATAATAAGAAGAATATAATGATATAAATAATATAAACAGAGAAATAAATATAAAAATAAATATAAAAATAACATATAAATAAAAGAATAAAAACAATTAAATATGATTCATCAAATCATCTATTTCATTAATATTTCATACAAAATGAATAGAAATGATTATAAAATATAAACATAAATATTTACATATTCTGTATTTATCATATTTTTATTTTTTATTTTAGGAGCAAAATATAATAAATGGAAAATTCTATGGATGCAAATTTTTTTGCATCTTTTTCTTTTTTGTAAATTATTTAGATGCATTTTTTTCTTTGCTAATTTTCTTGCCCTATTGACTATTATATACTAAAGATATTCCTTTTTTTTGTTAATTTATTTATTAATTA
>NW_001914909.1:67842-78698 GCF_000208925.1 Entamoeba histolytica HM-1:IMSS | reverse complement strand
ATTGAAGAAATTAATAGTATTGATCGTTTCATTGATGAAGACTCAAATAATCCTATATCATTATTTAACCAACTATTATGGTCAGACCCTGAACTTGCTGATGGTTTTAAGAAAAATGATTTTAGAGGAGTGGGGATTGTTTGGGGGTCAAAACAATCAAATTTATTTCTTCAACAAAACCATTTAAAGTTTATTATCCGTGCTCATGAATCTCCTGAAGCTCGTTGTATTCGTGTTCGTTATAGGTTAGGAGGAATGCAAGATGGTTATGTTCAAGATCATTGTACTTGTGAAGGTGGTGCATATACTTTATATTCTGCACCATGTGATAAAGTGTGTATTCAAGGAGTAATACAACCGTGCTTAGGTGCTGTGGCAGTTTTATTATACCCATACAATGAGTTATGTTTTCAACAATTTTCATGAATAGAATCTCTGTGGCTGTCTTAAATCAAATAGTTTAATTTAAATAAAGTTTTTTCTTATTGATAATTTATAAAAAAAAATCAAAATTATTTCAAATATTTGGAACCAATTTATTGCTTATTCATTGGTATTGGTTAAATAGTCTTTTATTTTAACATACCAATCAAAACCAGTATCTTTTATAACTCCTTGACTGGAGTTTGATTTAATCTTTACCGGCATTTCTGCCTTAATAATTTGTTTGTCTTCGACTTTGAAGACACCAAACCCAGTATCTTTTCCTAAACTCCCATCAGGGAGTAGATAATAATATTCATATTCATTATTATCATCTCTCTTCTTTGGTTTTCTTTCTTCTTCTTTAATTTGGGAAGACATTGAACCGTCCTTAAATTCTTTCTCAAACTCGACGCTACTTGTTGTAGAATTACTATCCTTAGCTTTGTTAAGGTTATTAACAAAGCTCTTTGAAGAGACTTCATCTAATGACTCAACAAATAATTTACTCATTTAATTAATTTTTAGTTTTTCTTAGATTAAATACGGCATTAGTAAATATAACAGAACAATATGAAGATTGATTTATATGTTTAGAATAATTTTAAAACTTCCTTTTGAATAAAAATCCTTTTTAAATTTAATATAATTAAAAATGTATTCTAGATATTTATAGTTAATCCATTTTCATTATATATTTTTATAAAACTTACCACCAATCAAGAAAAAATAAGTTTTTGTAAAGTTTGTACTGAATCTTTGTTAAAGAACAAAGTAATTTAGTATAATAAATTTATTATTTATTTACCTTTTTTATGTTTCTTGATTAAACAAACTTTATTTAGAATATGTATTTTTGGAAAATACTTTTATTACTGTTTTTTTTTCCAACCAAGAGATATAACAAATTATATTTACTATTTTATTTAAGTAATTTAACTAAAAATATAAAGAAATTACTTGAGAAAAATTATCTAAGATATCCAAAAAAATGATGAATATGTAAAAAATATTATAAAGAAGAATAACGAAAAAAGTTAATAAAAAGAAGGATGAAGAAAAAGAAGAGAAAATGCCAGTTAAATAGAATGATAATAAAAATAACATCATGAAAAAAATAGAAAATGTTAAAAAGGAATGTGGTTAAAATAAGAGAATAATTCGTGAGTCGAAAAAAAAGAATATGAAGAAATAATATATAAACATGTAAAGAAATGATGATATGGAATATGTTGTTTTTAATACAAAATAAAATAAAAATATAGAAAGTTAAATGAATAAATAAAGGAAAATAAAAGAAGACAATAAACAAAAGATGAAATGAATAAAAGAAGACCAAAAGAAGAATTATAAATAAATACATAAGAAAGAAAACAAAGAAATAGAATAATAAATGAAAAATGAAATAAACAATTCAATATAATGGATGATACTTGAATAAAGAAATAAGAGTTATAATAAAGAAAAGAATTACAGTAATAATTTCAAATAAGAAAATAGTAATTTCGGAAAGTATTAAATTGATCAAAAAAATAAAATAAAATTGAATAGATAACATAAAGAAGTTAAAAAGTTATAATAAAGAACAAGATGAATGTTACGGAAAATGTTTCTATCACAACCAAACATTTCAAAAATTAAATCATAATGTTAATGGGACTATTCTTACCAGAGCTATTAGCAATAGAAGATAAATTTATTAATATTGAATTAACTATTTTTTTTTTTTGATATTCATAAACATTGTTTTTTCAATAAATTAAGCTTAAAATAAACTTAAATAAATAGTTAAAATAATGAATTAAAATATTATAAAATATAGAATTTATCTTGCCTTATTTCTTGGAATAATCCTTTTTAGTTCAAATCAATACTTCTTAAAATATTAATAAAGAATTAATAACCACAAAAGAAATATGATAAGAAGGATTGAAATTGAAAAAAGAACTTTAAATTGAAAAATTTGAAGAATTAGTTGAATCATGGATTTACTTGTTTCAAAAATTTCAAAAGAATTATACGAGTCATATACTAATGACATAATTGCTTTTCATAGTTCAAGAGACTATCCACCAAAAGAAGTTTTTTTTGAGTTACAACAACTACAAAAAATCTTCTTTCCTGATTTTTTCATGAATCATAGACATATTTCACAAGCTCATATCTCATTAGAACTGACACAATTTGTTGACCACATCTTATCTTCAATTGCAGGATATAATGATGATGTATTTGCACATCAATGTGTAATGAAAATGTTAGAAAAACTTCCTGTTGTAAGAGAAACTTTAAAAACTGATTTAATTGCTGCATATGCTGGAGATCCAGCTGCACCAGGACTTGCACTAATTGTAAGATGTTACCCAGGATTTCAAGCAACAATAATTTATCGAGTGGCACATATTTTATATGAATGTGGTGAACGTTGGTATTGCAGAGAATTGATGGAAAGTGTCCATTCATACACGGCAATAGACATTCATCCAGGAGCATCTATCAAAGGACATTTCTTTATAGATCATGGTGTTGGTGTTGTTATAGGAGAAACAGCTATTATTGGTGAATGGTGTAGAATTTATCAATCAGTCACTTTAGGTGCAATGCATTTCCAAGAAGAAGGTGGTATTTTAAAGCGAGGAACTAAAAGACATCCAACAGTTGGTGATTATGTTACTATAGGAACAGGAGCAAAATTATTAGGTAATATTGTTGTTGGAAGTTATGTGCGTATTGGTGCTAATTGTTGGATTAACACTGACGTTGGAGATAATCAAATAGTCTATATCTCAGAACATCCAACCCATGTAGTGAAACCATGCAAGTCTTGCTGTGAAACTAAAAGTGATGAACAAATAATTAAGATGATATCGCCACCACCTGCAGATTCAATAAGTCCAATAAACTCTCCTTTAAATTAGAATTTCTTTTAACTAAACATCCTTTTTAGTTTTTTTTTAAAAAGAATTTTTTATTGTTGAAGATAAGAAGTAAATATCTTTCTATTATTATTGTTTTTTAATAAACAGTCTTATTTAAGACTAAACGATTTATTATGAATACTACTAAAGTTATTTTTTTTCTATGAAGGGGTATTGACAATTTGAAAATAATGAGAATTACTATATTATCAAGAAATTATATTTTCTAATTAATGACTTTTTAATAAATTCAATCTTTCATTTATAAAATATGAAAGTCACAATAAATAAATTTTGAATTGATATGAATTGATTATCTAATTTACATAAACAAATTTTCTTTAAAGAAGTGTTAATACTATTTTTTCAATGAACTAATAATTTATGACAAATTAACAATTCATTTAAAAACTATTTAATATTTAACAGTAACTCCAAAGTCACAAAACTCTCAAATTTACCAAAAATATTAATTTTATTCAATGAATTTAGTTGTGTAGTTTGTAGTATAGAAAGGAATTATGAGAATATATTTTGATCATTCTGGTTATTTTGATCAATCAATTTATTTTTTCATTGTTTTATTTATCCATTGTCAGTTTTGGTATAAAGAAAGATTTTTGAGGGTTGTTTCTTTTTCAATTTTTATGAGTCAATAAAAATGAAAGTTTTCATTAAAAAAGGTCAAAATTAAAATACCATTTTAATGGAAATCCAATTTGTTTTTTTTTTGTGGATAAAAAGTATTAAAAAAGAGGATTCTATGAATATATTCCATAATATATAACACTTTCAATGCAATATAACAATTTTACATGTCAAGGCAATTTTAAAAGAAGTTGTCAACTTACTTTTTAATAAAATGAAATTAAAAACTTCATAATATTAAATTAAATAATTTATTATACTTAAATTTTTTAATATCATATAAACTATATTAGACATCAAAATATATATTTATTTGTTTTAAAACTCATTATTGCCATATAACAATTACTTTTTCTTATTAAAAATTCCATATTTTTTAATTTAAATTTAAAAAAAAAAATTAGATTATAGTAATTTTTTATAATAATTTAAAGAGAAAAGATATTTTCTTTTGAGTATTATTTTTAATAATTTTCATGTTATTAACAAACACAAATTTATTTTGAGTTTCAATAAAATAATACCAAAATAATAATATAATTTTGTTAAACATTTATTAATTAGGTTTATTACAACTTTTTAATACTTTTTTTTCATTAAACTTTATTTAATATAAAATATATTGTTAATAAAAACAAAAATTAAAAGAAAGAGTATTTTAAATAAATATCAACATATAATAACAAGAATTGTAAAATCAAATAAAATAAATTTGTTATTAATTTTTGTTCTTGAAAAAGTTATTATTTAAAGTTCTTCTTCTTCATATTTTGGAGCAACATATGGTTCTTTTACTCTGTCTTTAAAAGAAGGAAAATCTTTTAATGTTTCAATTTTTCCTACCCTTCCAATCAAACTGTTTTTAGCAAATGAAATTACTTCTTCGGCATCAAATCCTCCAACAAATCGAATTAATCTTCCTCGTTGTGGGATATAAATAAGAGCAGTTGGTGTATCAAAGAAAACATTTAATTTATTACAGAGATCATTTTGTTCAGAACAAGTGAATGATAATGTATGCATTTTACCTTCAAGTCCTTTACTAACTTGGTTAATTAATTCATTATTTTCTTCTTCTCCAAAGATTAATAAAAGACATGCCTTTCCATTACATTGTTTCTTAAACATTTCATCATTTAAAACATGAACATTAACATAAGGAACTTCTTCTTCTTTTGGTCTCTCTGGTTGTTCATTTCCTGAACTTGTATTAATACCAGCTAAATTACTTAAATAAGCTAACATACTATTTAAATCCATTTTACCTTCATATTTTTTAATTTCTCCTTTATGTTGAATAAGTATTGTTGGGAATTGTTCAACTCCATATTTTTTTACTTGTTCATTGTCTTTATTACAATCATAAAATTTAAAAGCTCCATTAAGATGCATAGCAAGTGCTTTATATAATAATGTTCTTTTTGGTTTGTCACTAAACAAAATAACACTGTTTTCGTCTTTATTTAATTCTGTTGGAATAGTTTCAACCCAATCAGGAATCATTGAATACATTGTACCACTAATAGCCCTAGCTTCTCTTGGACCATTATAATCTCGTGGTGTTCTGCGTTGGTGTCCTTGTTGAGCATCAAATAATTTAACTGTTGGAAAACCTTGAACCCCATAATTTCCACAAATATCTCTATGTTCTTCACAATCAACAGCAGCAAAAATTGTTTTTCCATTGACTTCCTTAGCAGCAGAAGCAAATTCTGGTGCAAGGTGTTTACAATGACCACACCATGGGGCATATAACATTAAAATTGTTGCTGAAGAAGAACTTTCTAATGCTTTAATTTCTTGCATGTTTTGAGGCATATAAATTGGTGCATCTCCAAAAAAGTGTGCATTAGTAAGAACAAGAAGAGTTAAGAATAAAGAAAACATAATTGAAAGTTATAGTTAAGAGATGTCAAGTATATATTTATGCAAATGAAATCATGACGTGGAAATGATCTAATCAGAAGATAAATTCTGATATTCTATTTTTGTTTTTCTTTTTTTTTCCAAAAATTAATGTTATATATATCAATTAAAAAAAAATAACATATTTTCAACGTATTTTTGAAAATAGAATTAAGGAGATTTTTGTGAAATAGTTAAGAAAATAGAATTTTCTATAATTATTTTTGAAGAAAATTCATAAAGTTGGACTTTTCTAAAGAAATGAATAACTAAATGAAGAACAAATATAAAAATGTCTCTCTTAATTCAATCTTTGTAAATTCAATTTTCTACTTAAAAAAATACAAAATATTTTTAATGCTTGAAATAAAGTTGAAATGGATGGATTGTTTAAATATTTTTTATTAATCAATTAAAGATTCTACACAACTTTCTTTCTTGAGATGCACACAATGTCAGTATTTGTTCCAGTACCACATGGAAAGTATCAAATAGTAACTAATGAGAATAATACACACACAAATTCTTTCTCATCATTACCAACTACACCTACAATATCATCTACACCATCAACTAATATTACTACTAATAGTTTAATAAAACCAAAAAAATATATCGTTCAATTATCAAAATCATTTCGCTCAAAAAAGAATTGGAAGTACAACCAAAAAATATTTGCAATAAAAAAAGCATCAGAACTTGGATTAACAAAAGCAATTAAATTTTTACAAATCCAATATCCTGAAGTATATGAAGATCTTTCACTTTCAACACTTCAATATTGGATACAACATGTAAAAAATAGTAATCATTAATCAATTGAATAGTAACGTATATACAATTATATATACATATTGTTATTTGTTAGTCTTTATAATGCAATGAAAAGTAGTTTTTATTATTATTTTAGAAAGACTCTAAAAAAATCACTTTTTTTATTATTTCTCTTTTTCAACAAAAAAAATACCAAAGAAGAGATGGAGTTTAAAATTTTTAAAATTAATGAAATAAATCATCTTTTAAATATCTATTATAATAGAATAAAATCAAATTAAATTGAGAATGATTGATAATGTTGTTGGTTTATAATCAAATATTAGACTCTTAAACAAATCAGAAATAATTTTTGTTTAATACCATTTCATTAATTTAATCTTTTTTAAAACCTTTTAGAATTAAATAAAACTATTGTTATTTTGTGAAGATGATATTATTTTTTTATTTCTGACATAAATATTTATAAATATTTAACGAAATATTTATCAGAATTGTAAGAAACAATGATTAATAAAATTATTTTTAGAATAACTTCTTCATCTTAATAAAATTATCTTTCTGAAAAACCATTATTTGGCTTGATATTATTATTTTATTTAAAAATGGTATGAATTGTTAATATAAAATAGTTTTACTAATAATACTCACAAACACTTTCATTAAAAAATATTAAATTAAGTGTTTAAATCTTCTCATTTTATCATTATTCAAAGATAAAGTCTTTGTTTTTTTTTTACTAATGAGTAGTAGTATATTCATTATTATTCGTATTAAATTATCATTAGTTTTATTAAATTATATTATTCAAATACTGAGTTATTAATTCTATTTAAATAAACTACTTTATTAACTTCACTTGTTCAAATAATATCAAATTCTGTTTATAACTGTTTAATGAAATAAAGTTATTGTAATACATTTAATCATATTGTTTTGGTTTGTTTCTTTAAAAAACAATGTTTTATTCTAACAACATTGAAAGTTAAAACCATTAATGAATTTATAAAAATGCTATGAAATAAATACTTCTAGTCTTAAAAAAATAAAACTAAAAACAAAGTGCAAAAACTGAAAAGATGTAAATGAGAGTTTTAATTACGACTGTTTCAGGTAATACTCATGAAATTGAAATTGAACAGAATCAAACTATCAAAGAATTAAAACAAAATATTAGTGATTTATATCAGATTGAAACTCCGTTATTACATCTTATATATAAAGGAAAAAACTTAAAGAATGATAAAAGTACATTAAAAGAGAACGAAATTACAGAAGGTAGTAAAATTACTGTTATTAAATTAAAAACACCAACATATCTAATTTCAAAAGAAACACAAGCCAAAAAAGAGGAAATTAATTTTAATACAACAAAACAAGAAGTAAATGATGATATTATGGAAATTGAATTTGGAGATGAAAGTTTTGAAGAAATTGTAAATGAAATAGAAAAAGAAGAACCAGAATTAGCGGAAGAAATTAGAGATAATCCAGAATTATTAAATATTATATTTGAAGAAGAATTAAAAGAGGCTAATGAATATTGTAAGAATCATATGGAAGAAATAAGTGAAGATACAGAAGAAGAAAATGAAGAAGAAATGATTAATTATAAAAAAGAATTAGAACAACTTAAAATTGAAGGAGAAGTATTTGATAAAATTAATAATAAATTAAAGAATGGAGAAGAATTAAATGATTTAGAACACTCAATATTAGAAGAAGAAAATTCGTATGAATTATGTATAATATTTATATTAATTAATGAAGGATTTCCTGAAAATATTGTACGTGAAGCAATAAAAAATACTTCAACTCTTGATGAAGCACGAACATACTGCAAATATTATTTAAATTAAATGTTATATTTCTTTTATTCATAACAAATATTTTAATACTCTTAATAAAATAATAACAAGAAGATAAAATAAGAAAAGTACCCATTCATTTCAATAATTATGAGAGAAATTGGTCTACATAAGGTTTGATAAATGGTAAATGTATTAATTGAGTAAAGATATACATTGACTGAATAATAATTACCACTGCAGTTGGTTCTTTTACACCAACTTGAATTAATGTAACAATAACAGACCCAATACAAATCCCATGGAATATAATAGCAAAAGTTACATGTGGAGTAATACAACAACATTTTTTATTAAATCCATACACAAAAAAATAACTATTAAAATAGTTAATATAAATCTATTAGTTTAAAAAGAATTTTTATAAAATAATACAAACGAAAGAAATGATGGAGGTAATGAACAAATATACAAAGAGAAAATAATCCATTTATTATTAATAGTAAATAATAATATTAATGTTGTTAATGATAATATTGCTGTAATAGTCCATAAAATTATGGTAACAATAACACGAGCATGTTTTGTAATTTTAATTACTCCTAAGTTCCAATCATATTTAAATGTTTCACTTGAAATATCGTCTTTCATAACTAATAAAAATTTTAAAAGTAAAATTTTCAGTACTTTTTGACTCCAAAAAAAAACTATATAATAATAATAAATTAAATTAATAAATAAACTAGAATTAACATATATAATTACCTAAATTTCTATCCTTTTTATCTTTATTAAAATTATGTTTTATTATATTCAGTTGATGATATTCTTTTTATACTCGTGTTATATGTACATCTTCTTCTTATGTTAATACTTTTTTTTCTCTGTTACTTTTCTTATTAAAATATAAATGAAAATACCTTCACATTTTCATTGAAATATATTTATTATTTATCATTATTTATCTACTTTCTTGATTTTTTTATTTAATGAGTAGAGTTAATGATAATAGTAAGTTCATTATTTTCATTATAATTTGAACATAAACTCTCTTTTATTAAAAAACAAAACTCAACAACCTTTCTAACCCATATAAAAATTTATTTCTCTTCAAATAACAATTCTCTAGAATTGTAATATTCTCTTTTTTAATAATGGTTTAGTCTTAATGATAGAAAGTGATAAATTTAATTATATTCTTAAGTTTCAATACCTATACTTTAGATATTATACTTTTTATTATTTTTATTCTTTTTATTAGAAAATAAAATAGTCTATTCTTTATCATCAGTATTTACCAAACACTTTGCTTTATATCCAATTAAACAAAATAACTTATAAAATGCCTCAAACAAAAAAAAAAAAAGAATATTGTGTGAACCAAAATGAATAAATTCTACTTTATTATACAAAAAAATATTCATTTTGAATTGAATTTGTCTATTTTTGTGTCTTGAAAAATTATCGTTTATACCTCTTCTTTAGTTTATAGAAAGAGTTGTTGTCTTAATTTTATTTACCTTATTTTCTCTGCAACAACCAATAAAGTTTATCACTAAACAATATCTTTTATAATAAATAAATGAAATTCTTCTATCTCACTTTATGAATGACATATCTTTTATTTTTATTTTCATAAAAGGAACATTTCTTGTTGGGTTTGACTATCACTTTGTGTTTTTGACTTTTTCTTCTTTTTTTTATGTTTGATATGTGTTATGTTGAGTGAGTGTTAATTATATTTATTTTGTTGTATTAGAATATCCTCAGATTGCTATGAAATGACGCATTAGTCAGTTACAAGTTAATCTAAGCTAAGGATATATGGAAAGAAAGTCTAAAGATCTTTAAAAGAGGAGATAAATAAGTGAAAACAATGACAAGAAAATGAAAGACATTCTGACTAAGTTGTTAGTCAGTTATTGATAGAGATAAGAGGAAAAGAAGGAGAGAATGATAAGAAGTAAAAAAGACAAAATGGAGAGATGAAGGATAAGAAAAGAAGAATAGAATTGGTAAAAATTTGATAAGATATCAAAAACAAAACAAACAGAAAAGTGAACAGAGTTAAAATGACAGAGATACATTAAAAGTGGTATATGACACGTCTTATTGGATATTTAAGAGACAGACTGTAATTAGTAAAAGACAGAAAATAACATGGAAAGGCAAAATATTCATAATTTTGGAGCTGGACCTGCTGCTATGGCAAAAGAAGTTATTGAAGCAACAGCAAAAGCAGTAAATAACTTTTGGGAAGGATTATCAATATTAGAAATATCTCATCGATCAAAAGAATGGATTAACGTGATGAATGAAACAAAAGCACTGATGAAAGAAGTAATGGATATACCAGAAAGATATGAAATACTATTTTTTT